>NC_061116.1:142516255-142595699 GCF_002878395.1 Capsicum annuum | reverse complement strand
CATCTCTATAGCTCTATCAGTCGAGAGGCTATAATCTTTTGCTCCGCTATTTGAGAGCTCTTTAATTTTAATAGTCTCATCAGTCGAGAGGCTATTACCTTCCCATTGTTCCACCAATCGAGAGGCAATTAGAATTCAATTACTTCACTAGTTGATAACGTTAGTCTTCATAGACAATTGAGGATGACCATTCAACATAGTCTCCATAGATAATTGAAGACAACAGTCAACATCCGTCTCCGTAGACAATAGGAGATATCATGCATAAAGTCTTCAAAAAAAAATCAAAGACATCATCATTCCTCACACAGTCTCTGTAAATTATCAGATATTACAATTAATATCAATATTTGTAGACAATCGGAGACATCCTTCATTCATTACATAGCCTTCATAGACAATCGGAGACATCATTCATCCACAAGTCCCTATGGACAATCGGAGACATCATGAATCTTTTCGATTAAAAATATAATTCAAAACATTAAGACATTTTCATACACTAGGGAAAATTTTAAGAACCACCTCAAGATTTTCCCTATTTTCTCATTTTTGAACTTGACTTAATTCTCATGACTCTCGAGATATGTACGAAATCTATGTAGAGTTCAGTCATCACAATCATATAATCATTCTTTCTGCCCAAAAAACACAAAATCTTGCATCCCCAGTATCTCACAGCTCGATACTGGGTCAATTTCAAAAGGAACATTAAGAATATGGGAACTCATCCGTTCTCGAAGAGTCCTTCTCTCAACAAACATTCCACATCATCCACCCTTAATAACAGGGCAAGAGGCAATTTGCTCATTCTTTTGAACTACACCCATCCTGATCCTCATATAAATCAAGGTATGTGGGCAACTCTAAATTAAAGTTCTATTGAATTTTCATCAAAGACTAATTTTTGTCAAGCAAAATTGTCTGAACATCAACGTTTTTTTAAGGCTTCTACATCGTCCTCAAATGAAAAGGGGCAACTATTGACACCCAATATTTTCTCTTCGTATTTAAAATTAACATCTTCAGACTTCCTAATTTTTAAAAGGTAGGAAACACATTTTAACATAGTTTTTATAATTGTTGACAAGTTATTGGTAATCATTCTTACTTTAGAATTTTATCAATTTATTGTCATATTTTGCTTTTCATAATTCATTAATAATTCTTTGTACATTGAGATTTTTATCAATTATCATCTTTAATATTTTTTAACAATCATCTGCACACATACATGACATGACATCATATTTTTATAACATTTTCAAACTAATTACATTTTCCAATATTTTTAACACTCTTTTCATTTTTTTTATAACTACAAATTAATTTCTACATTGTTAACAGTACACAAATGCTAAGTTTGATTAATTATTTTTGTACTGTATAATAATTTGATGTCTTGTCACATTCGACAAGACTACACAATGATGTATTGTCACATCTGAAAACAACCACTCAATGACATTAACCTTTGGATAATAACTTTGCACATTGGTTAAAAGGATAAAAATTCTTTGGTCAATAACCCAAGGTTCAAAAGGTGCTCTCAAAGAAAAAGTAGGAACACCTTTTTAGCTTTTGGATAATAAAGGATGTCCAATTTTATTATAAATAGATAGGGGTGAAAGACAAATTTTATTCATCTTTTCTCTCAACACACATATTTTCATACACCCACGCATATTCTTTCTTCCTCTCTCAAATGCATACACAAAACCATAAAAAAAATATTTATCTTTTCTCCTCTCTTAAACACACAAAAATACAAAAACACACGCATAATACACATACAAAAATAAAATAAAACACGTGCCCCTCTCTCTCTCAATATCTTCACTACCATCACTGCTAGAGCTCTGGTAAATGGGCTCCGTCCACCACCACTATACGTCCAATCTTTCCCTTTTTTTCATTGCAGACCACCAAGAAACCACCATGCACCGCCTTTTTTCTCTTTCTCCTCTCCAACAAGCAAAAATTTTTAGAGTCATCACCCGATGGCTGGTAACCATCAGTCTACAGTAGTGAGACGTCATCTGCCTTACACTCCAACGTCAACGTCCACTAGCCAGTAAATTTTCATTGCAAAACAGCAACCGAACCCACCGCCTTTAACTAGAGAGTCTACCATCTCCAGCCGCGACTCCTGCCGGCTGTGTCACCGCTACCGTCATTACTCTATTCTTTCTTTTCCTTCTCTTCCCGCTACTGTCACACAAAAAAATGACCAGATTTGGTTGGATTCTCAATATTTAAGGTGCTTCTCCAGCGAATATCATTTAAGCAACGTCGTTGCCACCACTGCTTGGGTCTTTTCCATTTTATAATTCTATTAATATGCTAAATTCGGTTGAAAAGAGGCCATGTCCAACAAATTCTCTTTTATTTTGATATTCATAAATTTTTTACGATGATTTGTTGCGTTATTTTTGGTTTCTCCAATGAACATCACTATTTTGGAATTCCTTTATAATTGTTTTGGTAGATTATTGCTAAATTTTACGTACGAAATTCATTTATAATTATTTTGCAGATTATTGCTATATTTTACATACTGATTTTGGTTTTTGGATTGGTTCTTATTTTGTCTACATGTTGATGAATTTGTTAACCTATTTAACTCCATTATGCAAGTTTGAGACTGGTTTATCCCCTTTTATGTTCTTGACTAATAACAAACGGATACTACATGATTATGGCAGATGAAAATATCTCTCTGTCGGATTTTTGAGGTCACCTCATTACAAAAGATGGGCTTTATTTTTTCAATTTTATTTTTTCATATCAAAATAAATACATGGCCAATAAAGAAATTCTCCATCGATTTTTGAGGCCTTCCTAAATAAAAGGCGGATATCATGTATACAAATACATAATAAAAATATATAAATTTGGGTGATGACAAAATCTTTATAATATTATGATAACTCAAAGAATTTTACGATTCATATCTTGGCAAGGCGATTTAGGATGGTCGATAAATTGAGCAACCATTTCATACCCATAACGCGTCTAAAACTTAATTTGAGCCTATTTTATAATAAATTTCTATTTTACATATACATCTACATGTACGTATGTGTACTCGTGATTTCATTTATTTAATGATTATTTATTTATTTTTAATACTTCCATCAAGTATTTGTATATGTTGTCAGGGATACATTTTGAGGTGCTACTTGAAAAAAGGAATCCCGAGCTTTATGTTTGTCTTTGATTTCTCATTTGTATAATTGTACATAAAGATAAAATAAATATATAGTGAAATCTTTACTTTTGGTGCATCGGGCGGGGATAGTTTTACTCACATATTCATTAATGATTATTTAGGCAAACTTAGGCCGCTCACATAAACAAATTTAATTAATCAATTAATTCACATATTTACATCATAAATGTTGTACGATTTCTCTTCTTTAGTACATTTTTATTTTTATCTCCATAATTTTAATTAAGTAAATAGTATTATTTGCAAAATACTTTTTTCATTTTATAGTACAGAAAAGATACTGATTTTCTGATTTGTTGTTTATCTAGTACGATATTGTTCATCGCCGGCGAACTTCCCCCAATATCCTTCTCCAGCACTTTTCCAAGAACCATCATCACCAACCCATCATCGTTGTCACACTTCTTTGACAAATGGTATAACTAAAAGAACGATACCAGAGGGACCAAAACAAACCCTAATTCTGACACCAATTAGATCCTACTCAACTGCTAAACTGGCTGATTCCGATCAAACCCAAATGATTGGTGTCCCTCTTTATTACTTGGGGTCAATGATTAAGTCGCATCCTTCCTCTTAGATGGTCTGCTATACCGGTAAAAAAATTTTGATGACCCCTTTTCTATTATTTCTTTCTAACCCCTTGTAGGTACTACAAGTTCATATCCGGAACTACTTCTCAGGTGGAGACAACAAGATTCTGGTGACCAATTTTTATTGCAAATTTCTTGAATCCGGTGACTCAATCAAGTAAAGGGACTTAGCTTCAATAGGTTCACTCATTCCATCTTTATTTGGTGTATAGTTTTCTTGATTCTAGTGGCTACTACTAGTTATCTTATTTACTATTGCTATTTCGATCCCTTTTCTTCGCATCTTGGTTGACTATCTTAATTGTGGGTGATTATTTACTTCTTGATTTCTGCATTTAATAGTGTTTTACTTGTTAATCCTATTTGTATTTTAGCCTTTTTGTTGTTCTTAGTAGTTCTGAAGTGTGGACTTGATAGTATTTGTTTGGTTAATTATTGTCTACACTTTGTGCTCTTAGTGTTATTGGCTGGTGTTATCTCTAGTGGTTGTTATTAATAATGTTATCATAGGGTTATGTCTTCGGGCAAGGCTTGGGTCGGGGTCGGGGTTGGGGTTATAGACTAGGGCGGGGGAAGGGAGTAGGAAGGGTAAAAGGGCTAAGGCTGACTATAGGTTGAGAGTAGGGTCTTGGAACATAGGGTCTTTATCGAAGAAGTCATTAGAACTAGTGAAAAATCTTAAGACAAGGCAAATCAAAATAGCTTGTCTCTAAGAAACAAAATGGGTAGATTCTAAGGCGAGGGTAGTCCATGGATATAAGTTGTGGTACTCAAGAAGCATGAAGAATAGGAATGGTGTAGTTATTTTAGTAGATGATGAGCTTCGAAAGAAATTGGTAGAGGTTAAAAGGGTCAATGATAGGATGATGTCTATTAAGCTAGTTTTGGGAGGGTCTTCTTGAAATATTATTAGTGCGTATGCACCACATGTAGGCTTGGATGATTAAGAGGAGATTTTGGGAGGATTTGGATGAGATGGTCAGGAGTGTCCCTAGTAATGAGAAGCTTTCCATAGGAGGGGATTTCAATGAGCATATAGGATCTTCTTTAAAAGGCTATGATGATGTGCTTGAAGGACATGGGTTCATTTTAAGGAATGTTGAAGGAGTGGCTCTTCTAGATTTTTCTCGGGCATTTAGATTGGTGGTAGTTAATTCAAACTTTCCCAAGAAGGTGGTTCATTTGGTTACCTTCTATACTACAGTGGCTAAGACTCAGATTGACTTCTTGCTCCTTAGGAAAGAAGATAGAGGTATTTGTAAGGATTGTAAGGTCTTACCGAGTGAGAGTTTTTTGACTCAACATAGGCTTTTGGTGATGGACTTAGAGATCATAAAGAAGTGGAGGAATAAAATTATGGAGGTTCAACCAAGGATTAGATAGGGCAGTCTGACTTGGGCCAGTGCACTGGATATAGAGGATAAGTTGATAACGAGGGAGGCTTGGGGAGTGAAGAGGGGATGTCAAGAGTATGTGAGATAAGATGGCCAACTACATTAGGGAGACAGCTAGAGAGGTATTGGGGGTCTTAAGTAATAGTTCGGGCAAGCACCACGGGGATTGGTGGTGGAACGAAGGGGCGAAGGGGAAAGTGGAGGCCAAGAAGAGAGCATATGTAAAGTTGGCAGAGAGTACGAATGAAAAAGATAAATAGAAAAATAGTGAAGAGTATAAGAGTGCTAAGCGAGAGAAGATGTTAGCGGTCACAAAGGCTAAAGATGCTGCTTTCGAGATTTTATACACAGTGTTAGATAGTAAAGGTGGGGAGAAAAAGTTTTATAGGCTAGCCAAGTTTAGGGAGAGTAGGACTCAAGACCTGGATTAGGTAAAGTGTATTAAGGATGTGGACAGCAAAGTTTTGGTGGAGGAGGGTCAGATTAGGAAGAGATGGTAGTCTTACTATCAGAAGCTCCTAAATGAAGAGAGGGATACTAGCATTGTGTTAAGGGATTTGGAGAATTCTAAGAGGTTTCATGATTATGGCTATTGTAGATGCATTAGGAATGAGAAGGTTAAGGGGGCTATTCGTAGGATGAATAGAGGTAAAGCGGTGGGGCCTGATGAGATTTCGATTAATTTTTGGAAGTGCATAGGAGAGGGCAGGCATGGAGTGGTTGACTCAGTTGTTTAACATAATTTTTAAGATGGCAAAGATGCCTAAATCTTAGAGGTGGAGTATGATGATCCCGTTGTATAAGAATAAGGGCAACATTTAGGATTGCAATAATTATAGGGGTATCAAGTTATTGAGTCACACTATAAAGGTTTGGGAGAGGGTGGTAGAGTTGAGCTTGTGGAAGATTGTTACTATTTCTAAAAAGTAGTTTGGATTTATGCTAGGGCGCTCGACTACAGAGGCCATCCATATCATCAGGAGACTAGTGAAGCAGTATAGAAAAAGGAAGAAGGATTTGTACATGGTATTTATCGACTACAAAAAGCCTATGATAGAGTTCCCAGGGAGGTTCTTTAGAGATGTTTGGAGGCTAGAGGTGTACCTATAGTGTATGCTAGGGAAATTAAGGATATGTACAATGGAGCCAAGCCTTGGGTTAGAACTGGGAGAAGAGACTCAGAGCACTTTCCCATCTTGATAGGGTTACACCAAGGATCGACGTTTAGCCTATTTCTTTTTGCCTTGGTGATGGATATTTTGACATGGCACATTCAGGATGAGGTGCCTTATAGTTTACTTTTTACGGATGATGTAGTTTTGATAGATGAGACACGTAGTGATGTTAATGCTAAATTAGAGGTTTTGAGGCAAACTCTTGATTCTAAAAGGTTGAGTTTGAGTAGGTATAAGACGGAATATTTGGAGTGTAAGTTCAGCAAGGTATCGCATAATTCTGATATGGTTGTTCTATTTGACACTCATTCTAGCAATAAGAGAGAGAGTTTAAAGTATCTAGGGTCGATGATTCAGGAAAATGTAGAGATTGACGAGGATGTCGCTCATCAGATCGGGGTAGGGTGGCTAAAATGGAGGCTCGCCTCCAGTATCTTATGTGACAAAAAGGTACCTCCAAAACATAAAGGAAAGTTCTACAAAGTGGTGGTTAGACTAGCTTTGTTGTATGGGGCAGAGTGTTGGCCTACTAAAAAGACCCACATCCAGAAGATGAAGGTGGTGGAGATGAGAATGCTTCGGTAGATGTGTAGGTATACTAGGAAAGATAGGATTAGAAATATGGTTATTCGAGATAAGGTGGGTGTGTCTTTGGTGGAATTCAAGATGAGGGAAGCCAGATTAAGATGGTTCGGTCATGTGATAAGAAGGAGCATGGATGCCCCCGTGCGGAAGTGTGAGAGGTTAGCTAGAGATGGGTTTAGTCGAGGTAGAGGTAGACTGAAGAAATATTAGAGGGAGGTGATTAGACATGATATTGATCAGCTCTAGCTTACCAAGGACATAACCCTGGATAGGAAGTTATAGAGGAGGTTAATTAGGGTCTAAGGTTAGTCTTAGTTAGGATGTTGTGTGTTTTGGTATGTAGTTAGTGTAAGTTACTTTTGTTACTATTGAATATGTTAATTTCTATTGTATCTTGTTCTAATACTATTCCATATCTTATCTTAGATAGCTTTATTTCAAACCTAATTTGTTTTGTGAAGTGTATTAATCTACAGGAGAGTCGACTGTGAGGAGCCAATAGTCGACTCACAGGAAATTTTTAGTTCACCCTCCCCCTCTTGAATTTAAATTGGTATTAGAGCAGGTCTCACCAATAGTGTTGCTTAACTGTACATGAGCAAAGATCAAATGGAAAACTATCAGATTCCCGATGCACTTCTTCAAGATGGTCACTCCTCCACAAGACCGCCATATTTTAATGGACAACACTACTCTTACTGGAAGAACAGATTCAAAATCTTTGTCCAATCAAATAAATTCCAAGCCTGGGTTGTTATTAAGAAGCGACCAAAGTTGATATCAAGTCTTAAAGACAAGCAAAAGGACAAAGACAAAGAATTAAGAAATGTTGAGGTAGAAGACCTTTAAAGCTTCGAGGTCACCAAAGAACAACAAGAGGTAATTCAAACTAATGCATGATTCATAAGTTTACTTCTTTGTGCTTCTAGTGGAGAAGAATATGATAACATATCAACCTATAAAACTACAAAAGAGATGTGGAACAAATTGGAGGTGACATATAAAGGAACCACCAAGGTCAAAAAATCCAAAATCACTACCCTGGTCAATGAATACGAGTTGTTCAAAACGGAAGAGAATGAGAACATTGAAACAAGGTTTGCTAGATTTAGTAAGATCGTATGTGAACTAAAATCACTAGGGATGATCTATCCATAACGACTACAAGTCCAGAGGTTGGTCTGAAGTCTCCCAAAAATTTAGAAAACCAAGGCTGCCATTCTGGAAGACGAAGATCTTCATAACATGACATATAATGAACTACGAGGTAACCTCATTGCATAGAAATGAAATTATATCAACAGGTACCACAAAGAGAAAAAAAAAAAGAAACCAGTAGCCTTCAACGCTACACCAATTGAAGAAGAGAATATTTTTAAAGATGCCAATAGTAAAGGAATGACCCTCATTAATCGTGGAGTAAGTCAGATCATGAGACAGAGACAACAAAGATCCAAATGAGTCAAAAATAATGACTCCACTAGAAATAAAAACCGATGTTATTAATGTGGAAGGCTTGGCCACTTTAAACAAAATTGTCCAGAATTAAGAAGAAGAACATCCAGGAAGAATCAAAATTTTAGAGCCTGGAGTGATGAAGGAGAAACTGAAGAAGAAATAGAAGCCGCTAATATGTGTTTCATGGCAACAAGTGAATCTAATAAGGTAAGACCACACGACTGTCATAATTGTAACATTCTTGAATATAATTTAGATATGATAACTAACGAGCTTCAAAAAATTAAAGATGTATATAACAAACTTGTTCAAGAGAAGAAAAGTTGTGAAGCTCGATTTAAAGGAAAACTCAAGGAAGAATAAAAAAGTTATCAAATAGAAATCAAAGCATGTCAAATTGAAATTGACTTACTTCATGAAGAGCTTGATGATGTAAAAATAAAATTAAACAGTATTAAGAAATCACCAAGTCGCAGTTTTGTGAGATCAAACTCTTTTAAAAATAATTCAAGTTCCTTATCAGAATAGTTTAAATCATCCAAGATCTTTTTTTCTTCTCTAGGACATATCTGTTTCATTTATGGATAGATAGGGAATAAATACTACAGCTGTAGACATAAACCTAAGATTGTGTGGTTTGGAAGCCCAAAGAAAGTACGTCTAACCCGCAAGGACCCAAGGCCACTGGGGTACCTAAATAAAATTAATTCTCTTATTTTGTAGGAACATGTTTGCAAGAGCTATACGAAGGAAATGTGGGTCATTGATAGTGGATGTTCCAGAAACATGACCGAAAAGTAAGAAAATTTTTCTGCTCTAAGGAATATAGATAGGGGATCAGTCAGATTCGGTGACAATGCTAGAGGCAACATTATCAAAGTTGGATCAGTAAATCTCATCTCCTCATGTGAGTTTACTGAAGTGTATTTGGTAGAAGGCCTCAACCACAACTTGCTCAGCATCAGTCAACTGTGTGGCCCCAGATTTGGAGTCTCCTTCAAAGAGAAAGTTGCTCCATCAAATATGACAAAAGGGATATTTCTCTCATCGGTTAATGCATTGATAATACTTATGTATTACATAGTCCTGACTTTTCTACCTTAACTTTCATCACTGTGCAAACTAATGATATTTGGTTGTGGGACAGAAAGCTTAGGCATGCTAGTATGTATATTATTGAGAAGTTGTCCAGATTGGAATTGGTGAAAGGCCTGCCAAAATTCAAGTTTGAAAAGAATCGCATCTGTGATGCTTTCCAATTGGATAAATAGACCCGGACATCATTCAAAGTCGATGACATTATCTCTACTACCAAACCTTTTGAAACAATCCACATGGATCTGTTTGGCCCCACCAAGACCGCAAGTATTGGTGGAAAGAGATATGTTTTCATTATAGTTGATAATTACTCACATTTTACTTGGGTAATGTTTCTTTCTCATAAACATGAGGCCTTCATAAACTTTGAGATCTTTTGTAGAAAGGTACAAAGAGAAGTTGGACACCTTATCACTTATGTTCACAATGATCATGGAGGAGAATTTAAAAATAAGGCATTTGAGAAGTACAGTTCTCAAAACATGTACTCTAAGAACTTCTCATCACCTTGGTCTGCTTAGAAAAATGGTGAAGTGGAGCGAAAGAATTGGTCTTTTCAGGAAACCGCCAGGACCATATTGTTAGAACATAATCTCCCAAATCACTTTAGGGAAAAAGTAGTAAGCACAGCATGTCACATCATCAACAGATGCCTGATCAAACCTATTCTAAAAAAGACGCCTTATGAAATCTATAGAGGAAAGTAGCTAAACATCAAAAAATTCCATCCTTTTGGATGTAAATACTTTATCCACAATAATGGTAAGAATAACTTGGGAAAATTGATCCACGAAGCGATGAAGGTATTTTCCTTAGGTATTCTCCCACTAGTCATGCTTACAGAGCTTATAATAAAAGAACTTTATGTGTTGAAGAATCGATGCATATTGTATTTGATGAATCTAATCATCCCCTTATGAGTTTTACTAATGATGAAGAATAGGTGAGTAATCTACAATTCAGAGAAAATGCTAGCACAACCTCTGAGCCATCACAAGACAAGTCGACTATACCCTCTCCTGAGTCAACTTTCATAGCAAAAATAGTGAAACTGAGTGTTCCAAGAGAGCAGAAACACGATACTAGCTATCCAAAAGAATTCATTATCAGAAATCCACATGATAGGGTGCAAACAAGAGCATAATTGAGAAAATAAGTGTCAGTTGCCCTTGTATCTAAAATTAGACCCAAAAAGACCGATAAGGCCCTAAAAAATAAATCATGGGTTGAAGCTATGTAGAAAGAATTGGACTAGTTTGAAAGAAACCAAGTTTGGACTTTGGTTGAAAGACCTAAGAAACTGCTCAGTAATTGGAACCATATGGGTCTATAGTAACAAATTGAATGAAGAAGGTAAATTTATCAAAAATAAACCTAGACTTGTATCTCAAGTCTACTCCCAATAAGAAGGTATTGATTATGATTAAACCTTTGCCCCTGTGGCAAGGTTAGAATCAATTCAAATTTTATTAATGTTTGCTACTTTCAAATATTTTAAGCTATATAAAATGGACGTTTAAAGCACCTTCTTAAATGGTTTTATTCCTGAGGAAGTTTTTGTAAAACAACCCCTAGGGTTTGAACATCCGTCGTATCCAAATCATGTTTTTAAATTGTCAAAAGCACTCTACAGTCTCAAACAAGCTCCAAAGGCTTGGTATCAGAGATTGAGTACTTTCTTACTAAATAACAAATTTCAAAGAGGTAAAATTGATACAACTCTATTCATATAAAAGCTTAATTCAAATCTTCTTATTATGCAAATTTATATTGATAATATTATTGTTGGAAGTTCTAATATATCTGTGTGTGAGAATTTTGCTAATTTGATGAAAGAAGAATTTGAAATGAGTCCTATGGGTGAGCTCACATTCTTCTTAGGATTACAAATTAAGAAAACTCCCAAAGGTACTTTCATCAATCAAGCTAAGAACATGAAAGAACTTATCAGAAAATTCGATATAGCAAAAAGAAAGGCCTATGGAACTCCAATGAGTCCATCCACAAGCCTTGATTTGGAAATGTCTAGAAAGAATGTTGATGGAAAACTGTACAGGGGAATGATAGGGTTACTACTCTATTTAACTGCTAGTCGACCAGACATCATGTTCAGTGTATGAAAGTGTGCCAGGTTCCAGTCGACTCCCAAAGAGTCCCATCTAACTGTTGTTAAGAGGATAATTTGATAGCCCATAGGAACTGAAGACACTGGACTATGGTACCCCTGTTCTTCCCATTTTGATTTAATTGGATATTTAAACGCTAACTTTGCAGGTTATTCAATGGAGGATTACTAATCATAGTGATCACAACTCTAGAATCTCTATATCATTGATTTGAAATACTACAGTTTAAGATTTGAGTTCCAAGGCAAATTGAAGTGTTAATAACTTTTGTTCAATCATTAAAAAACCCCATTTTGTCTTTTCGTGCTAGTTGTTTGAATTTAACTTGTATCTTTAGTCTCAAATGAGTTTAATCGCCTCTTACATTATTCCCTATGGATTCGACCCCGACTTCAAAGTTGGGTAAATATATTCACGACGATCACCTTGAACTAAATTGACGTTTAAGTTGAGCGTTATGAAAAATGGCACCGTTCTCGGAGAATAATTTAGCGTATTGAGTTGGTTTGGAATTTTAGCCTACTTTCTTGAATTCAAACCTGTAAATATTTGTTTTTAGTTTTCTTTTATTTCTTGTATTAGGTAGATTTTTATTTTAGTTTACTTATTAATATGGCATTGTGGAATGAACATGAGCTTGGTTTTTGGAAATCTTATCTTGATGATCCATGTCCATATTGTGATGGACCTCACTTTTGGCAAGATTGTAGATATGTTCCTCGGAGAGAGATGTGTGCACCATCTCCATCCTATCGAGAGTATGAGTGTTCTTTATATAGTGGTCAAGATGGACATTGGAGTGATTTCTCAAATGCCCCCTATTGTGCTAACCTAAATTCTAGTTCTTCTTATGAGTTTGATAAGTCTTATGGTCAATAAAAGGAAGAACGAACCACCGGGAAGAATGGCATTAAAGATATGTTTCAACGAATGTTGGATCTCCAGAAAGAAACGTATAATATCGTCTGTGATATGTGTTAAGACATGATACCAATCATTTATAAGGAGATGGATATAGAGGTCAATCATTCAAAGTATTTTTCTATATTATGTTTAGATAATATCTTATCTGCGGAATCATTTTGAATAATGAAAGAGTGTGAAGATGAGGAGCAAGAACCCTATATTGATGTTGAGCTTAATAATGAGCAACCCTCGGTGATTTCCCAACCAACCGAACCAACCATAAAAAATAATGCCAAGATTGAGGAAATGGTGCTAGAGGTAAAAGAAGAAACCAAGCCACTCTCTTATAAAGACTCTATCCCAATTTGAGGTGAAGAGGTCGAGAAGGATGAAACTCCGTAATTAGGGAGAAGACCTCACTCGAATCACTTTTCAACATTATGCATGGTGGATGTGATGAAAGTCGAATCATCCAAGAAAATAGTGAATTTTGAAAATGAGGAGGAAAATTCCTACTTTTTGGTGTTTGTCTTTCCAAAAGGGTATAATACAACCCCAATATTGAAGGCCAAGAAGCTTAAAGGTCGATGTCTATTTACTGGCTTTTTAAGATTCTCACCATTGCCAAATGAGCCCACATGAAAGTTCCATGCAAAATTGGGCAAGCGGTTCAAGTTTTTGAAGTGGCGTGATAGAACTTTCCTTATCATGCTCTCACATTTTCCCAATGCACCTAAAAGATATAAAGATCGAAAGATGGGCTAACGATTCAAATCATCTAGGTGGAGGGATAAATAATGAAGCACTTTCAAGGTATATTGATGGATTCTGAGTAGTCAAGATAACCTAGTCATGCTGCGACATTAAATTAGGCACTGCTTGGGAGGCAACCCAAGGTATTTTGTTATTTGTATTCGTATTATGTGATTGACATCAGATCTTCGCACTCATGGTGCCACAGGTATGTTTCTAACTCTCTTGTTTTGGTTTAACGCATTGGGTATATTGTATGATTTTAAGTTGAGGGTAGGGCTACTGGTGGGTGTTGATGTCCTCTTGGGGTTTTTATTGCCGTTCTTTTTTCCCCGGAGTCTTGTTCCTAGTAGAGCAGGCATGTTTAGGCGTATTGTGTTTGTTTTGTGATGTGTTGTGGTTAATTAGGGGGAGGGAATAAGTATCTAGTATAGTTGACATATTTTTGTTGATATTTCTTGGAATGATAAATACCTCTCCAATTGTCTGTCTGGTAACTGTGTGATGTGCATCTATATGTGACTACTGTGAATCTTTTTATGGCATTAGTACTAGGGACATGATAATCACTAATAACAATTGCATGAACCGAATGGGTAGTATCTTGTGATGTACCTTTGTGCCATGTCTGGGTGAGATAATACTTAGTTCCCATTATGTGTTAAAGCCAGAACTTGCCCGGTTGGTCTTGCCTTGGTTGTAGGATAGCAGTTAGGAAAAGATCACAGGCCATTGTTGATATTAGTCCACTTTTAGCCTAAATGACCTTCCATGTGTGAATAATATCCCTTCATCCTGATTTTGAGCCTGAATGCCTATTCTTTTTATTATACCTATCACCTTCCCATTTGTAGCACAATGAACCTATTTTGACCCTGGTCCTCCTTGGATATTATGCACTTTAACTTAGGAAAATAGCCTAAGTTAAGGGTGGCTATCATAGGGGTGCGTGATGTAAAGTGAGTACGAAGAAGGGTAATAAAAATATATATATGCAAGGTTGGTTGTGGTAGAAAAAGAATGAGAAAAGAAAAGTTGTGAAAAAAAAATGAATGACTAAATGACCACACCCATCCTGAATTTGCTAAATCAAGAAAGGGAGAAATAAGGTAAAGGCTGATAAGTGAGACCCCAAAAATAGTATAGTACCAAGGAGGGTTAGTTACCTTAAATATCCTTGTGTATCATACCAGCCCCAAGCCTACATTACAAGCTGAATAAAAGTCCTATAGTGATCCTAACTTAACTGTTTGAAAGCTTTGGTAATGAAAATAAGGGCAACCTTATGGTATTTGGTATACATTGACTGGAACTTCTTTCTGAGAGCGAGTGTCTTTTGACCGTCTTCTCATTGACATACTTGATTTCATATATGGGTGAAGAGGGACTTCTTTGTTGTAAAGGCACATTGATTGCATTGCTAGCTACTTACATATTTGGGTAGTGTAACTTGTATATATGCATGGTTATTGTTGCTAATTTGATGTCATATCCTGATTCCCTTGTGTCACATTATTGATCTTCATTGATATACACAGTTGGGTTTAAAGTAATTGAAAATGGAGAGGGTAATGTGTTTTGAGCTAAACTTGATAATCAACTGTCATAGGTATCTTATATGTCTCTTGGTTAAGCATCGTAGTATTGTATTTTAGTTGCTTGAGGACAAGCAATTATTTTAAGTTGAGGGTTTTGATGTGTGACAAGATGCTAACACATTTGAGGCTTTTAACTGAGAATAATTGCAAAGTCTTAAGCAACTTTTGTCATTTTTGATTGTTTTATCTTTGATTTTGCAGTGGAAGTCAAGATGCAAGATAACGAACAAAGATGGAAGTAAAAGAGTAAAAATCTGAAGCAAATAAAAGAGAAGTGTAGCTGACGACATTCCTGATAAATTGTTAGCACTCTGATAAGTTATCAGCTTCATCGTCAACCTTAAATAGAGAATGGGATTTAGCTGGAAGAAGTATCAACGACTGTGATAAGTCGTCAGAAGTGTGATAAACCATCAGACTTGTTGTTATCCTAAGGCAGAACATGACAGATGAAGTAAATAATTGACGACATCTATGATAAGCCGTCAAAGATCTAATAAGCCATTACACTTCATCGTCAACCTAAGACAGCGAATGTCAAAAGCAAAAAGGAGCTGACGGCATCTGTGATAATTCGTCAGACTCCTGATAAGGCATCACAAAATATCGTCACCTTTCTGAGAAATTACTGAACTCTTTGATTTTGTTTCCATAATTAGGGTGAACTATTTAAAGTATTTTTTAGGGTTTTCTTGAGGGGCTGAACATATTGGGGGCAGAAAACTTATTCCAAGGGAGTTCACCTCTCTTTGGGGGTTCTGAACTTAGAATTCAATTCTCAACTCTTTGATTTGGTTGTGGGAATTGTCTCTTGAACTTGGAAGAGAATCAACTTAATACTTCATCTTTTGTAAGTTTAATTACTTTGAATGATGAATATAATTGTTGCTACCTCTTTCTTTCTCATGTGGAACTAAAACCAACAACTAGGGTTGTCGAATCTATGATTATTCCTCCATGGATTTAATATTTAGTTAGGGTTCGAGTGATTGTGGGAACATTTTGATAAATTTTTTTTATTAATTATTTTCTGTTGGTTGCAAACAATAGGCTTTGCTTACTGTTGTTTGCTTGAGATAAGAAATCAACCCTAGTAAGAAGTAAATTATCAACGAAGATTTGGGAAGGTTAAATTATCATCTAATGATTAATGTTGTAACAAGATTGATCAACTCGAGATAAAATCAGTATGAATAGAATGCTTTCCTAAGTTTGAGAAAATTAGGGAGTTCAACGTCTAGGTAGATTGAGAAACACTTAGATGGACTGTCGAAACTGATAATTTCGTGTTTGATGTTGGGCGTATTTATATGTCTAAGCACCATAACTTACCCATGTTTTAGCTAAGTTTTGAGGCTAAAATACATAATTCTTGCACTTTTAGTCTATTTTTAGTTAAGTGAGCTGACCTATGTGATTAGCATGCTTTTCAGGTACTAATGAGGAAGATTTCACCACTTTAGGGACCTGTGGACAGCAAAGGAAAACTTCACATAACAAGGAAAGCAGCTCTTGGACTGAATGTGATGCATGGGAACTTTTTCCTGGGCAAACTCAATATTTTTAAATAGTTAAGGATGCAGTAGCAATTTATTAGAGAAGGATGTTATTAAAAGCATTATTGCTGAATTTTTAGGGATAATTGACATTCCGTATTATTTTGAAAACAAGAATAGCAGCGTAGCTTGAGGACAGAGAGAGAGAAACGTGTTTCTCTCTTAATTTCGCTAGTCATCTTCATCACCAAGATCGTTCTAAGTTTTGGTATGATGAATATTTCTATGTTGATTTTTGTTTTATTCATGAGTAGCTAAGCTTATTTGTTAGGGTTATGGAAACCTTTTAGTATACTCTCTATTGCTATGAGTTTGTGAATTTATGATGTGTCACGCCACTTATATCATTACTCTCTTCATTTTGATTGAATTCTCGTGGTTGCAAACATAGGGAATGCACCATTATAGCAATAACTTGTTCGATAGAAAAGTTACTGTTTGGAAAAGAGAGTGTGATGAGAAAATAGGGTTTCCAACCTCTATTTTACACGTTAATGCCCTAGCAGGATTAACCTCTTGGAGAGTTTGTACAATTGGTTGCACACTTTGGATTCGAAAGAACTAAGGTGAATAAATCCTTAATGGTTGAAAAACATTTGGATTTAGAATAAGAATACGTCTCTCTAAAAGTACATGCATGTATAAACTCCGTATTACTCATAGTTAATAGAGAAGTAGAAGCTACAAGGTGGACATAACCCTAACTTGTCATTCTCTGTGATCAAATATAATTACACATATTATCTCATCGTTACACTGATAATATTATTGTGCACTTACACCAAACCCCCCTTTCCTTTGAACCTTCGATCAACAGTCTAATAATAATCGCAATACTTAGTGATCATAGTATTCCCTATGGGATTCGATACCCAACCCAGTTGGGTTCTATATTTAACAGCGACCGCTTACACTTTCTAACGAGAGTTGTAATTTGGGCGTATCAGTGTTTCCCATAAGTCATGAGAATCCAATACTACAATTGTTATTCAATGGAGGATTACTAGTCATAGTTATTACAACTCTAGTCTCTCTATGTCATTGATTTGAAATATTACAGTTTAAGATTTGAGTTCTAAGGCGAATTGAAGTGTTAATAACTTTTGTTCAGTCATTAAAAACCCTCATTTTGTCCTTTCATGCCAGTAGTTTGAATTTAACTTATAGCTTTAGTTTCAAATAAGTTTAATCGCCACTCATATTATTTCCTGTGTATTCGACCCCGATTCCAAAGTTGGGTAAATATATTAACGACAATCGCCTTGCACTAAATTGACGTGTAAGTTGAGCGTTATCAAACATTGGTACTGGTATTGGTTAGTTTTGATTATACACTTATTCTAATATTTTTAAATTGATATTCCCTTATTTGTTATATGCTTAAAATTCAGCCGACCTTGGGATCTAGTGTGTTTGGTTTGGATAGGTACAGGGGGTAATCTTCGGTCCACATAGGACTTGAGATACCCGTCATGGCTGGGAGGTTTGGGATTTAGATCCCTTTTTGATATTACTAGGGTTGTTTTTGCAAAACTATGGTGGATATTCAGAACTCAGAAAACTTTATGAACCAATTTTATGTGGAACAAATATTGTAAGAAAGTAAGACCTTAGCTGGTTGAATGGAGAGGTAGATCATTAATTTGGAAGAATATGCTTGAATATTGAGATGTATTTGATCAAGAAATATGGTGGGAATCCAAATGTGATCATTCCATTATATGGTTTAATAACTAGACACAACTTGGTGCTCTTCACTATTATTTACACACTGATAGACCCAAGAATTATCATATTGAAGAGGTGAATCAATTGTGTAATTTGGATGGGTGGAATGTTGAAATGATGAAACAGAATTTTGGTGATGTGGTTTTTTATCATATTGTTCATAATATCAGTTGTGTTATAGAATCAAATACTTGTAATAAGGCTTGGTGGATGTTGATAACTTCTGGGAAGTTTTCTCAAAAATTTACATGGGAGAATATAAGGAAGAATAGTGATATTATTCATAACTTTCAAGAATTATGGTTAAAAGGAATACCTTTTAAGGTATCTTTCTTTTTGTGGAGATCGTGGAAGAAGAGAATTCTTATTGGTGAGGTGCTTATCAGTAATAGAATTTGTGATAATGTGTTATGTTGTTGTTGTGAAGGGAATGTTCAAGAATCAATTGAACACCTATTCATGTAGTGTAGATTCTCTAAAGAATTGCGGAAATATTTTGCTTCAATTGTTGGAATTACAGGCCCTTTCCTACAGATTAAAGATAGTGTTTTCAAAAGGTGGAATATTAATACAAGTTCAAAAATCAAGCCTATTTTTTAGGTTGTGACTTTGTTTTTACTATGGCAGATCCGGAAAAGAAGAAATTGTGTTAAACATAAAGGTAAAATGTCATATTATAGTATGAAAATGGAAATCACCAAGATATTGATTTGTCTAGCCAAGGTTTTGTTTCCATGGCTCAAAAACATTCTTGATTCATAGGTAGAATATTTTTATCTACATACAATCTTATACTAAGAAGCACAGTGGTTAACTGGAAACTTCCTAATTGTGCACAGTATAAATGTTACTCTGATGGAGGTGTTAAACGCAATTCGGGCCCTAGTTTAGTACCTTTTTGCATTAGAAATCAGCAAGTGGACTTAATTATGGATGAAGCAAGAAGAATTATTGCTACAACAAATCTAATAGATGAAATAGTTGCATTAAAGTTGGGTTTAGAAAATTGTGTTAAACAACACTTGTTACCAGTGATTTTGGAAACAGATTCAGTGTTAATTCAGAAGTTCCTAAATAGACAATGGGATACACCTTGGTGAATTTCTGCAGGTATGAATAGGATTTTTGAACTAATGGAAGGAAGGGAGATGGAGGTTAAATACACATTCAGAGAAGGAAATCAAATGGCAGATTTTTTACTTAACTATGCTTTCTCTTTTGCAAGTTCAGATGTTATCATCTTTTCTGATTTTAGACAGCTACCAGGTGAAGCTAAGGTTATATTGAATATGGATAAGCTCAAATCCCCAATTTAAGACTGAAGAAGATGCAGAATGAGGATTTCATGATTGACTAATAGATCAAAAAGAGGGATTAATAGATTCAGAAGTTACAGAGACACACGTAGATTCCCAATTAGGGTTTGTTTGAGGCAATCCGATGAAAACACAAGCACAACATCAGTGGTTCATACAACACATATCACACAGAAAAATAACAACAACAGAATATATTTCAACAAGTGCAGATACATAAAATATTAACATTCTACATGCACAGAGGAAAAATAAAGTTCAACAAGCATTTGAATAAATCAAGGCATTTCAAGGTTCAGAACTTACAAGAGCTAAATATCAAAGATTTATATAACTTTACTCATTTAGATAGTGGTATCAGCTGCAATGTAAGCTTAATCTGTCAAAAGGGTACAATGGATGAGGAATCGCTATTTTTTCTGAGTAAGTCATTGATTCAATGGGAAAGACACTTATTTGGTTAGAGAAGTTCAAATCGATTGTTAGGTGAGTTGAAGAAGTTTTCAATTGGGTCAATTTCATGATGTTTGTGAGACTTTGGAACGTCTACGTTGAAATTCACCAAAACTAAGACACTTATTTGGTTAGAGAAGTTCAAATCGATTGTTAGGTGAGTTGAAGAAGTTTTCACTTGGGTCAATTTCATGATGTTTGTGAGACTTTGGAACGTCTACGTTGAAATTCACTGAAACTCATCTTCTTTCACGAATTTTCAGCTACAATAGCCTGATAAACTCTTCAATCAACTATTGCACTTGATTTAGAAACCATATCGACACACATGGAGGCTCTGATAAAGAATATCGATCCGAATCGCTCCAAGTTTTTTACTTTTCTTTTTTGTTTTCTTTGTTTTTGTTGTCGGGTTTCTAGAGTAGTCTTAGGGTAGATTTTTATTGTTTGTTGGATTGGATGGACTATACTCAGTTTGGGTATATAAGGCCAAACCAATATTTTGTACATATTTTATATTTTTCTAATAAAAGGATTGTTGGCCATTCAATTTTAAAAAATAATTGTATATCGATATTAATATTTTTGCATATTATTTAATACAATTTATAAACGATAGATCAGGCTCAATAATTTTAATACACAGAGCAACAAATCAATCGAGTCAAGATCTCATCACTTCTTAAAAAGGTGACACTTGAGGTGAGTGGGTTGGTGTTTTCATCTCTTGGATAAAAAGTCTTTATATATTGGTTAAAAGGATGAATCTTTGGTTAATAACTTTTGAGATAAAGAGATTCTTAAAGGGATAATCTTTTATTTTTTAGTTAGTAAAAAGTGTTATCTTTTTATTATAAATATATACGGAAGGAGGGGTTACTTTTAACACACAAAAATATACACAGAGTGATATACCCACATACAAAAAAATCAATCGCCTTTTTTCTCTCCTTTCTCCAATGAGTGATGGCCGAATTTCGATGAAATTCACCACCTCACCAGAGACCAATGCCACAATGCTCCCCTCACCCTTTTCTTTCCTAAAGCCTCACTACACCATACCACTATCGAAGCTCCAACCAGAGATAACACTCAGCTACCACTCCTTCCTCTTTCTCTTTTCCCTATATTCCATCGTGCCTCACCGGAGTTGATCACTGGCAGGCAAAATTTTAGTCACCACTACCATCAATGCAGGCCTCATTTTCCCTTTTTTTATCTCTCGTTGTTCACTATTTCATCTCCGATGAAGAGCTTCGACAAAGCTCTGCCAGAGAACCTAGATTTGGCCGCGCTTGCTTATTTTTGGTGATTGTTGCTGAAGCAACACTGTGCCACCACTATTTTGGTGCTTTGTCTCTGTTTTTTCAATTATTGTAATTGTTAATTTTATGTTTCTCTAAAATCTCTATAGATCTAGCCGTGATTGCTCGTTCTCCAACAAGGGTATATTAAAATCAGCGAACTCTGATGTCCTCTCTCTTGCCATTGGTTAATGCTACTATAATCACTGTTCATGACTGTTTTGAATATTTTTTCTTGTGTTTTTATGCTGAAATTTCTCACTAACATCATCTTCTTATTGCTATCTTTGTCTATGACTTGTTTGGGTTGATCTTGCATTTTATTAGAGAAGTATGCCAGTCTCCGTTTATCATTATTGTTATTTCTATTATTGGCTACTTTGTGGGCTGATTTCTAGACATTTTTGCTCTTGTAATGCTTCATTTTTTGATATATTTTACTTATTTGAAAAAGAAAAAATACTACACTAAATTGGTCAACGAAAACAATTTTGTTGATTTTTTAGGCCTATACAAATAAAACAATGGACATTACGTATATAAATACGTAATAAAATAAATAATTTGGGTGATGACAAAATTTTTATAACAACGCAAAAGGTTTTATGATTCGTATCTTGGCAAGGCAATTTAAGACGGTCAATAAATCGAGCAACCACTTCGTAGCCATGACGTATCTAAAATTTAATTTGAACCCATTCTTTAACCAAAACTCTATTTTTTTTTTACATATATGCATATATAGATCTCAATTTATTTGGATAATTATTTATTTTATTACTAACATTTTTACCATAAGTGTTTGTACAGGTTCTGAGAATACTAGTCAAAATAGGCTCTCAAAAGGAGAGTTTGAATTTTGTATTTGTAATTTTATATTCTTACATTTGTATAGATATTAATCATAGTGAAATCTTTATTTTTAGGGCGTTGGACGGGAATATTCTTTATTTACACAATCTTAATCACGCGTTTAGGCAAATTTAGACCGTTAATATTTATATTAAATTAATTTAGATATTTAATCATATAATTCATAATTTTTACATAAAAAATATTACGTAACCTTTTTCTTTAAAATGATTTTTTCTTTATATAAATATTTTATTTTCTTTTCATACATATTCTTATATACTTTTGTTTATATATCTCCACATACTTATATATATATATATATATATATATATATATTACGACAATATACATATTATATTATTTTAATACACATTTTATATTTGTATTTACAAACATTGATTTTTTTCTTTTTCTCTTTAAAACCTAAGTCTGGTCGAGAACCACATTTGTGGATTCTGAAGGATGCCTAACCCCTTTTATTCAGAATAATTTGAACCCTTATCTAGAATCTAAACTGGTTTCGCCGATTAAAACACATATCATACATGTTAGTAAATAAATAGGTTTCCTCATTTTTTAAAAAAATAGGTGGCGACTCTGTACCAAAATCAATTTTTTAGAGTCCATAAGTTGTGCTTGTTTTAACCTAGGTAAAAATAGGACATGACTATATATACTAGTGAATTTGACTGCGCTTCGTGTGGTTATAAAAGACGGTAATATATTAACAATTTTATTAAATATAATATAAATAAAAGAAACCGAAATTGTTTTGTTAGTAGTTAGCAAACTTTCAACAAAATCATGAGTTAATTTTTGAACCAAACAATTATGAACTTACTACAATCAAAAATTCATATAAAATACAAAATAATGAGAAATCCTGGAGAGGACATGCAAAAAATAAAATGCAAAACCATTCTTACTTAATCGTGAAATAATATAAGGAAAAAAGAAATTCAGTGAACAATCTTCCAAGCTCTTGTCAATATCCACTCCTACAAGCCGACCACCATTCAATATCCTTCATCTTATTCTTCGAGTCAAACTAATACATGAATATAATAAGCATCGGAGACATAATAACTTAAAGTAATAATTAATGGTATCATTTCTACAAAGTCTTACAATGTTTTATCGATAGGACTACAATATGAAATGTCAAAAAATATCACGAATTTAAACATCCAATTTCTATAGGAGTTATGATAATAACAATAATTTGTAGTAGGAAAGTAAAAACTATTAAGTTTATATTAAACAAATGACTTTTAGTTTCGTAACATTGCATATCAATATATCAATCGATCAATCAATATATAATATTAAAGCGGAATGAAGGCCTTGCTAACATGGCGCTCTCTAAGGCCTGGAATTCCATTTATCTTTTTTGTGATTTTTTTTAAGCCTTTTAATTTTAAAAGATTGAAAATTTCACCTTAATATTTTACATAATATTAAATAAGTTATATTTTATTCTTTCATTATCATTAATGTTATAAGTCTTTATTGTATAACTAGATGTCAATGGCCCGTGTCAGCACGGGCCCAATATATGTTATTATTTAGTCCCAATTTATTTGACATAAATAAAATTTAGATAATCAATTATATTTTTAGTATGCTTTGAATATTCTAAATTGTTAGCTATCGTAATTTGTAATACTTTTTATGTAATTTTTAAATAATACATATTACTTTCCTTGTTCAAATTTTTGTAGCATCGATAGCCAATATTTTAAAAATAATTTAGTATTTAATTATGGAGATTTATAATATTTTTTTCTATTCCAATTTAAGTGGCACTGATATAATTTCTGGAGTCAATCAAATATTTTATATCCTTATAATTTTTTAAATTGTTGATTACTGTAATTTATAGTACTTTTTTAAGTATTTTTTTTTGAAATATATAACTATTTATATTTTTTAGATACTTTAAGTTGTTAACTATTATAATTTATAATACATTTTATGTGATTTTCAAGTAATACATGTTACTCTCCTTGTCATAACTTTTGTGGCGTTGATATTCAATTATATTTTTAATTATTCTAATTTAAGTGGCACTGATATAATTTTAAGAGTCAATCAAATGTTTATATCTTTTAAATTTTAAGTTGCTAATTATTATGATCTATAGTATTTTTTACGTATTTTTTTGGAATATATGATTAATTTTTTTTAGATATTTTAAGCTATTAAATATTATAATTTATAATACATTTTTAAATTTTAAATAATATATGTTACTCTCCCTTGTACAAAAAATTTTGTGGCATTGATAGTCAATTATATTTTAAAAATAATTTAAATTTTTAATTACTGTGATTCATAATATTTTTTCTTCTATTCCAATTTAAGTGGCAATGATATAATTTTGAAAGTCAGCCAAATATTTTATATGTTTTAAATTTTTAAGTTATTAATTATTGTGATTTATAGAAATTTTTTTGTATTTTTTTAAAAATATATAACAGATTAAAAAAAGCAAAACAAATAGATAAAAAGATGAAGACAAAGGAAAGGATCAATGAAGTTGTGTCAAAGCAGGTAGATTGACCTCTAAACTTTTTTAGTTATTAATTATTGTGTTGTTTGGTATTTTTTACGTATTTTTGTGAAATGTATAGTAGATTAATTTTTTGAAGATATTTTAAGTTGTTAACTATTGTAATTTATAATATTTTTTTACTATACTCTCTCTTTCCAAAATTTTCTGGAATTGATAATTAATTATATTTTTTAAATAATTTTTTTATTATTATAATTTTTAATATTTTTTCTTCTATTCCAATTTAAGTGGCACAATGCTTAGATGACCATAATAATTAATTAAGGATGATTTAGTAAAATCACGATTGAGGCAAGTAAGTAGACATGTCTTGAATGAATTATAATAACTAATTAGAAGTGATGTAACAAAATTATTATAAAAAGATACTTGTGGAAAAAAATTAAGTGGATCTCATATAAGACGTCAATTTAATTTAACATTAAATATTATTAATTTTTTAATACTTAGATGACTTTATAATAATTTTTTAATATTAACTTTTTATACTTAGATGACTTATAATAATTAATTAAGGATGATATAGTAAAATTACAGTTGAACTAGCTAAAGCAGACATGTCAATAATGTCTATTTTATTTTTTTATTAAATATTATTAATTTTTTAATACGTATGTAAATGACTTATAATAATTAATTAGAGGTGATACATTAAAATCACTATTGAAGTCGCTGGAAAAAAAATCTCCAATAATAACAAGTGGAACTTTAATTAGCTTAGTAGTCATTTTGAAAATTATTCTTTTATCAAATATTATTAATAATGACTTATAATAATTAATTAAGGGTGATATGGTAAAATTATATTTGAAGCAGTTGAAGAAGCCAGGGCTATCCTAAGCTGCTCAACATTCACTCTTCTATATATATTAGTATTAAGTAATAATAATTAATTAGGGATGACATAGTAAAATCACGATTGAAGCAACGAAATAGAAAAATCTTAAATGACTTACAATAACAAATTATAAGTGATATAGTAAAATTACTATAGAAAAATTCTTGTGAAAAAAATTAAGTGAATTTCATATAAGATGTCAAGTTAATTTAATATCAAATATTATTAATTTTTAATACTTAGATGACTGCATAATAATTTTTTTTAATATTAATATAATTTTATAATAATTTTTTAATACCTAAATGACTTATAATAATTAATTAGGGGTGATAAATTTCAAGAAAAAATTACTTACAAATAGACTTTTGGAACAATAAGAAATTCAATGAAAATTTAAATAGGCTTTTGGAACAACAAAAAATTCAATGAAAATTAGAGTAGATGCAGAGTTCTAGCCCATAACTGCCACATGTCCAAGTGATATATTTATAATATATTAAAAGTGTGAAGACCCTTAGAAAAGTGATTTGAACTTTTTGCCCTTCATTAAAAGTCTCTGCTTTAAATAAAATCATCATTTTACTATTTTTTTAATTACTATTTTATTAATATAAGGACTCAAAAAATATAGAGGATGAAATTTAGTAATATATGGTAAGAAATACATATGAGTCCTAAAATATGTGGAAAAGAACATTATAAAAACAATTAGACTTGGGTTACATGTTTTTAACCTTTTATTATAAAATACGTTGCAAAAGAGATCTTAATTGGCATGAATGATATTGAAAAACGTTTTTTTGTACAAAAGTTACAATGTCAAAAAATTTTAGGAAAAAAAATTGTAGGAAAGGATAATAGGAAAACATACCATATATTTAGAATTTTGTAGAAAGAAAAAACCCTGTAGAAATGAGTAATAGAAAAACCTGTCACATATTTATGATTTTGTATTTTCATATATTTAGGAGTTCCCAAAAATATCTATATTTTATAATTTTGATGGTGAAAAAAGGGGGAAAATACTTCAAAATTGTAGGGAGGAAAAAGAAAAATGTGTAGAAGTAGAGAAAATTTATTATATATTTTGGAGTTTGACGATATTTAGGAGTTCACAAAAATATTTATATTTTAGGATACTCAGAATTGTAAGAAAGAAAAAGAAAGGAAAACGTGTAGGAAAATTTCACATGATAGTATTTACGATTGAAGAGATAAATTTACTTGTAATTTGAGGTAAGTTTGTTTTAGAAATATTTTTAGTATGTTCTCAATGTTTACAATAACAAATTATCATCATTCTTGATAAGCAATTGCTGATTGAGAAATTTTTTATTTTTTTTTGCAATTTTGTATTTTCTTGAAATTTACAATAATGACAATAAAATTTTACGATGTTCTTGAAATTTACAATAATAAATTATCATGTCTTTTTGATAAAAAATTGACAATTGAGACGCATTTTTTAGTGAAATATTAATAATATTTGTGATTTGATGAGATAACTATACTTGCAGTTTGAGGTAAATTTTAATATTTTTCATATGTTCTTGATGTTTACAATAATAAATTATTATATATTCTTGATAGATTATTGTTGATTAAGAAGGTATTTTTGTGTTATTTTAATATGTTTTTGAAGTTTAGAATAATAAATTATCATATATTCTTGATAGACAACTGCTAATTTAAAAAATTTAGTGTAAAACAGGTTTATTGACATCCAAAGCATCGTTTATATACATTATTTAAGGTAGAAGATGTTAGGATTTTTGCCTTGATTTTCTTACTATATTTAAGTTTTATTTTTTCTTAGAAGGGAAATAAAAGGTACCATAATTACTTTTGCTTTTCCTGAAAGAAAAACTATAATTCTTTTCCATATTTGGCTAACCTCTTTCTTGGAGGAAATGTTTTGGAACTCTATAAATAGAATACCCCCTTCTCATACAATAACATAGAAATATCCACGATGTAATCGTTTAAAGAGTCTCGTTTAGTGGGAGATTTTCTCCCAATAGTTTTTAATATTTTCTTATATTAGTTTTCAATATGTAGGTCACTTGACCAAATTACATCAATAATATGTTTTTTATTATGTTTTTCTTTTCGTCTGATTTATCGTCTCATAGTTTGCAACTAATAGCTTCCGTATGATGCCCTCTCGATTTCAAGCCCAATAAGTGGTATCAAAGCTTACGGTTCAATGGTCCAATGGTGTGGTGAGACAAGATTAAACAGGTTCAAAGCGATTTCAAAATCAAGCTGCAACAATTTGGATGATAATAAAGATTTTTGTCAAGATACATGTGGAGAACAAGTTTCAACCATATTTTCCACACTCCTGTTGCTGCATCTTTAAAAATAAAAATAAAAAATTACTTTTAAACCAATTTTTAACCATGATATTTTAAACCTTATTTTTAACCATGGAAAGCAGCAGTTATGAAGATTATATCAAGAACGAAGTTCATGCACGTGATATGAAGAGAAGATGGATCAAGTGAAGAAAATCAAGCCAAAAAAGAGGAGATTTGTAAGGGTTTTTGCCCTGATTTTCTTACTATATTTAAGTTTTATTTATTCTTAGAAGGAAAATAAAAGTTACCATAATTACTTTTACTCTTCTTGAAAGAAAAAATTTTAATTCTTTTCCATATTCGGCTAACTTCTTTCTTGGAGGAAAGGTTTTGAAACTCTATAAATATAACACCCCTTCTCATACCATAACATAGTAGCATCCACAATATAGTTGATATAAAACTAAGTGTGTATCAAGAGATTCAAGACAACACAAGAAGCAACAATAAGAACAACAAAGTTCTAGTGAATCGAAAGAGGCCACACACGGCTTCACTAGGCTTCAACACTTGTTTTCACTAGAAAAATGAGTTTACAACAAGAACAACAAATGACAATTTTGCTAGTGAATCAAAAGAGCCCCAAACGGCTTCACTAGACTTTTAGATTCAACAACACAATGTTATCAAGATTACAAAAGGTATAGAAAATTGACATACAATATTCAATAATCTAAGAACCCTAACAATGATAAAGGGCCCTACGAGTAATGAATATTAACACCAAATTCTTACTTGGACGAAGAGGAACTCAAGAACTCCAAGACCCTAGCTAGCCAAGATCCAACACTAGTATCACTCTACTAGTGAGCTTTTGATTTTGGCCTCTCCAAAATGAGAAAGAGAAGTCACCAATATTACAAGTCTTTTGTTTCTTGAATAATAGGAATGAGTTAACTCCAAAAATAACCCTAACACTATCTATTTATATTAGTCCACAAAGGGAGATAACAAATGACCATCCTAACTTTACCAAGGGAGGGCCTTGGAGTGTAAGTTTATTACACTTCAAGGCTCCTCTTCATACTTAAAAACATTTAATCCATTGGAAGGCTCAAGTATCAACTCACACACAGCCATTTGCATAAACATAGCTTGGAGTTTTTGTAATTCCCAATCTTGGCTACTTGTGAATGGTCGTGAACTTGTTGGAAAGCTTGGTACACCCGTATCATCCTCTCCATATTGAGAGAAATTTGACCTTAAATTTGACATTTGGTCATCCTCAACCGCATCCACTAGAGAAAGATCACACACATTGACAGTGTTGTGCACTTGGTATTCCAGGGGAAGGTCAATCTTGTAGGCATTATCATTGATTCTTTCAAGTACTTGGAATGGACCATCACCCCTTGGCATCAATTTGGTATTCCTTTGATATGGAAACTGATCCTTCCTAAGGTACACCCACACCTAATCTCCCGGTTCATGAATGAGTTTTTTTAATCCTTTGTTTACCCGCTTTGCAATCTCTTGATTTTTCTTCCCAAGTCGAAGCCGCACCTTCTCATGTAAATTTTTCATAAAATCTGCCCACTTTCTTCCATCTAGGCTAATCATAAGATCACTTGGAAAAGGAGTTAAATCCAAAGGGGTAAGGGGGTTGAGGCCATATACATACTCAAAGGGAGCCATTCCCGTACTTAAGTGTATGACACGATTATAGGCAAACTCAATTAATGGTAGGTGTTCCTCCCAAGATGTTAATTTTCCCTTAATCATGGAACGTAGCATACCACCTAAAGTCCTATTTACTACTTCATTTGGCCATTGGTTTGAGGGTGGGAAGAAGTGGAGAACAACAACTTGGTACCAAGCCTACACCATATGGACTTTCAAAAGTGACTTAGGAACTTACAGTCCCTATTACTCATAATGGTGCTCGGAACACCATGCAACTTGATAACATTATCAACAAACAAAGAGGCCACACTAGGTGCATCATCACATTTAGAGCATGGAATAAAGTGTGCCATCTTAGAAAACCGATCAACCACAATAAAGATACTATCCCGACCTCTTCAAGTCCTTGGCAACCTTAACATAAAATCCATAGATATATCAAGCCAAGGATGTAAAGGGGTGGGTAAAGGGGTGTACAACCTATGAGGTTGGAGCCGAGATTTGACTCTTTTGCAATCTACACATTGGCCGCAAATCCTAGACATATCCTTGTGTATTTTTGGCCAAGAGAATTGCTCCTCCAATATTCCAAGGGTCTTTTCAACCCCAAAGTGACCCATTAGGCCCCCATTATATGTTTCTCTCATGAACAACTCTCTCCAAGAGCTAGAGGGTACACACAATCACCTACCTTTAAAAAAGTAACCGTCAAACTTGGCATAGGGATTTAAACCCTTAGCCGAATCCCACTTGTCCCTACCTCATTCTTCGCATTCCCTATAGATAGGAGCAAAGTGAGGGTCCTCGGGATACAATTCCTTTAAGATCTCAAAACCCAATAATTTTGAAGAGAAAGTAGACACAAGAACGTGTTTTCGAGAAAAAGCATCGGCAACACATTGTCCTTACCCTTTTTGAAATAAATAACATAAGGGAAAGATTCAAGAAACTCAATCCACTCGGCATGCAGTTTGTTAAGCTTATCTTGTGCCCGAAGATGCTTCAAGGACTTACAGTCCGTTTCAATCATGAATTCTTTAGGCCATAGATAATGTGGCCAAGTGGCCAAGGCTCTAATCAAGGCATACAACTCTAAATCGTACGTAGAGTAGTTTAGAGTTGCTTATTTGAGCTTTTCACTAAAGTAGGCAATAGGCTTCAATTCTTGCATTAAAATCGCGCCTATACCCACTTTTTTAGCATCACATTCAACCTTAAAAGTCTTGTCAAAATTCGGCAATTGTAACAAAGAGGCCGTGATGATCATAGCTTTCAAGTCCTTGAAGGACTTAGCTTGTTCATCTCCCTACTTGAAAAGCCGATCCTTTTTAATCACTTCGGTTAAGGGGGCAGCAATGGTGCTAAATCCTTTGACGAAACATCTATAAAAACTAGCCAACCCATGGAAGCTTCTCACTCCACTTATGGTTTTGGGAGTCGGCCAATTTTTGATAGCTTCAATATTAGATTCATCCACTCCGACCCCTCTTGAGCTCACCATAAAACCGATAAATACAACTTTTTGGACACCAAAAGAACACTTTTCTAAATTAGCATATAACTTCTCCTTTCGGAGGACATCAAACATACATTGTAAATATTTTACATGCTCATTTAAGGACCTACTATACACCAACACATCATCAAAGTAGACAACGATAAATTTTCTGATAAAAGGCTTCATCACATAATTCATTAGCCTCACAAAAGTATTTGGAGCGTTTGTTAGGCCGAATGGTATAACCATCCATTCATAGAGACTAAATTTGGTCTTGAAGGGGATTTTCCATTCATCACCCGTTTGCATACGGATTTGGAGATATCCACTCCTCAAATCAATTTGAGAAAAAAAACACGAACCACTCAATTTATCAAGCATATCATCTAGCATAGGAATAGGGTGATGATATTTTATCGTTATCTCATTAATTGTTCGGCAATCAACGCACATACGGAAAGTCCTATCTTTTTTGGGAACTAGTAGCACCGGGACCGCGCAAGGGCTCATACTCTCCTTGATATACCCTTTGTTAAGGAGTTCCTCAACTTGGCATTGTAATTCCTTGGTATCCATCGGGTTGCTCCTATAAGTCGGTTTGTTAGACAATTGTGATCCCGGCACAAAATCTATTTAGTGCTCAATTCCCCAAAGTGGGGGCATCCCTTGTGGAAGTTCTTTAGGAAAAACATCTTCATAATTCTACAACATACAATAAATCAAAGGAGAAATAGAAGAATTAGTGGGGTTAGTGTTAAAACAATATGCCAAAAGAAGCATGGGTGTCTCTTCATCATGATCCACAAAGAGCTCCTTCTTTCTAACCAATATCACCATATTTTATTTTTCCTTTGATATTGAGGCAGCCCCGGATATCCCCACTATCCCACCTACGGGTTCCCTCTCTTTTTCTTTATTTTTGGATCTCTTCCCTTTTGCTTTTAATCTCTCATCCTTTGATGTAACTCATTCACTTGTGAAGGCAAAAATGGATGAAGTGTGACTTTTCAGCCATTCTTCTCAAGTGTATATCGATTAGACCTCCCATCATGTTTGGTAGACCTATCATATTGCCAAGGTTTACCTAACAACAAGTAGCACGCTTGCATTGGTATTACTTCATAAAGCACTTCGTCGTGATAGTTTCCTACCTTAAACCGTATCACATATTGCCTCATGACTTTCAATTCACCACATTTATTCAACCATTGCAACTTGTAAGGGCTAGTATGAAGTGTAGTTGGCAATTTCAAAAATTTTACCATAGCAACACTAACAACATTTCCACAACTTCCACTATCTATCACTGTACACACTTTCCTTTACAAGGCATTTAGTATGGAATAGATTCTCCCATTGGCTAGGATCATCTATCACCTTACTAATTATGGCACGCTTCACTACAAAGTTTGGAACCACGCATTCCCCTTTTTGTGGATAAGCATCCTCACAATTATCATCATCATCATCACTATGTGGCTCATTTTTGGGTTCCTCTTCATCTTAAGGATTGGCCTCATTCTTTTTTTTTTTCAAAACCTACTTCCTCACCAAGGTAATACAATATCCCTTCCCTTAGGATCACATTATGTCGTTTTGGACATTTATTGGCTTTTTGTCCCCAACCTTGACACTTGAAACATTAGAAACCTTTAGGATTAGGATACTTGTGAGCTTCTTGTCAGGGGGGAATTTATGGACTGTTTTAGGCTCGAGCAGCCTTATAGTGGCGGGTTGTTCTTTGTTTTTGGGCCAACCCAAAGATTATTGAACCATATCTTTTCTCCTTGGCCAACCCAAGGTTGATAGTCTCTTTGCCTTGAACGGCGACCTCTCTTTAAGCTCCCTTTCAATCTCAAGAGCTGCTTGAAAAATTCCTTCAACGGTATCAAACTTGTGAAGTGTCAAATGATTGGAGATCTCTTTGTTCAACCCACACTTGAACCGAATAATGTCATGGCCAATTTGTTCTCCACGATGATCAAGTTTCAACATCAGTTGTTGAAACTCATCATAATATGCCATCACACTTCGATTCCCTTGTCGCAAATTGTACAACCTAGAAAGCAACTCATGGAGATAACTTTCGGGAAGATACCGTTTCCTCATTAGATACCTCAACCAAAACCATGGTGGTGGTTCTCCATCAATCAACTCATTACCAAACCGTTTAACATATTCCCACCATGTGTTAGCATAGCCTTCAAAGTGAGCTATGGCATAATAACTCTTCTTCTCCTCCGTTATATCATTCACTTGGAACACTTTATCACATGCCGAGTTTGAAGCAAGATACACCTCGGGTCTCTTTTACCCTTAAATATAGGTAATGCCTACGTCTCTCTCTTGGTGTTGGTTTCCCCTTTCTCCATACCCTCGGTAACTTCTTGGATCCACACGTCCCCCTCTCATCTCATCTTCCCTCATATAAGCATCGTCAAAGGATCCATACCCTTCATAATACTCTTTACCATACTTCTCAAAGTGGGAAAGATGGTTTTGGATATTTGGAACTTGATTTAGAGAGATTAGATTTTGTGGAGGTGGTGGTCTTTGGTTTAGTGGAGCTTGGAAAGGAGGGTTCGGATTTTATGGAGGCATTTAACATCCGAGTCCTTCATGCAGAACTTGAAGAGTTTGGGAATGGGTTGGTCTATTGGAGTCTTGGTTTAGGGGGTTATGAGTGGTTTGGCTTGTGGCATTTAGTGGAGCTAGTAAAGGATTTGGAAATTGTGGCCACGTTTCGAGAGTAACGGTGGCAGAGGAATTTCTATCATGTCCACTTGATGAAACATTTTGAGGAGTAGAAGGATAAGAGTTCCTTTGACTCTCCACTTATTGTAACCTCCCACTAATAGTCGTCACTTCTCCCCTTATGGCTCCCACTTCCGTACTCAACCTTTCAAGAGCTCGGGTCATAGCCTCAAGAGTGACCCTCATATTCTCCATTTTATTAGAATCCACGGTTTGAGATGTGGTTACCTCCATTGTTAAGGTATCACCTACACAAGCAACAAACAAGTTAGTTTAAAACCTCTCCTCACTCATACACTCTCCGATTACTCACACTCGAGCTCTACAAGTGTTGTAGATTGGCTAGTAACCCATGAATCCTTAAGGTTTGAGTATGCTCTTGTTCGGAGTAGATTCTTGTTTGAAACTCAAGGAATTCTCATCAGACTAGAGTCAAGGAGTTATAACGTATTCAAATGACAAAAGAACACAAACAAACGATGACACAAATACAAGGCTTCAAAGGACTAATTGACAACCTAGTAGGAATGTACTAGCTTGCTAATTAGTCCTCGAGTCAATTAGAAGAAACTAAGAATCAATAATTAGAAACTAGAATATCCAAATTGAGCTTAATTAATGATGTGAATAGTGATTAAGGTAATGTGGCAGCATGAAATTGGTCACGGGTCCATACATTTTGTTCAACAACTTGAAGCTTTAATCTTTACAATTTTGTAATGGATGACTTTGCTTTTGGAAGGAAAGTAAAGTCTTGTAACTTTTCAACTTTTTTCAACTCAAAAAGATGAGGCTTGACTTTACTAGTTCCACAAGACATGGCTCCTTGTTTTAAGAAAAAGTGGTTGTTAAGTCAAGGAAGTAATGTTGGCAAGTCTTTTCACAAACAACTTTACAACTTTGTTTTACAACCCCTTTGGATCTATTTTAGTCTTTATAGTGGTCAAGATATGAGATGATGAGAAGATCAAGATGAACAACACAACAATACTCCAATAACACAACTACAATTCACCAACAATAGCCCCACTTTAAAGTCAAGAAACAACACACAAAGTCAGCCTACTTCAAGTTCATCATACTACCACTTCAAGTCCACAATAGCAATGTCAATATGTTAAGCTCAACTTAGCTTTAGACACCTTTTGTGTCGATGAGAAAGAAATAAACACAAGAAACAAACTAGAAAAATAAAATAACATCTAGATATAAACAAACAAACACCAATCTCGGCCAAGACAACAACACAACACAATTTTCTTGGCCAAGAACAAGATGGACAGATTTCTCTTTCTTTTTTTTCCTGGAATTTTCAGATTTTAGCAACCTTTATTTTTGGTATTTTTCAACTACCAAACCCAAGATTGATTTTTTTGGAACAAAATCAACCACAAGATTTGATACCAAATGATATAAAACTAAGTGTGTATCAAGAGATTCAAGATAACACAAGAAGCAACAATAAGAACAACAAAGTGCTAGTGAATCGAAAGAGGCCACACACGGCTTCACTAGGATTCAACACTTGTTTTGACTAGAAAAATGAGTTTACAACAAGAACAACAAATGAAAATTTTTCTAGTTAATCGAAAGAGCCCCACACGACTTCACTTGATTTTTAGATTCAACAACACAATGTTATCAAGATTACAAAAGGTATAGAAACTTGACATATAATATTCAATAATCTAAGAACCATAACAATGATAAAGGACCCTAAGACTAATGAATATCAACACCAAATTATTACTTGGACCAAGAGGAACTCAAGAACCCCAAGACCCTAGTTTCTAGCCAAGATCCAACACTAGTAACACTCTACTAGTGATCTTTTGATTTTGGCCTCTCCAAAATGAGAAAGAGAAGTCACCAATATTACAAGTCTTTTGTTTCTTGAATAATAGGAATGAGCTAACTCCAAAAATAACCCTAACACTATCTATTTATATTATTCCACAAAGGGAGATAACAAATGACCATCCTACCCTTGCCAAGGGGTGGCCTTGGAGTTTAAGTTTATTACACTTCAAGGATCCTCTTCACACTTAAAAACATTTAATCCATTGGAAGGCTCAAGTTCCAACTCACACACGGCCATTTGCATGAACATAGCTTGGAGCTTTCGTAACCCCTGAGCTTGGCTACGTGTGAATAGTCATGAACTTGTTGGACAGCTTGATACACCCATATCAGTAGTCGTTTAAAGAGTCTCGTTTAGGAGGAGATTTTTGCCCAATAGTTTTTAATTTTTTTTATATTAGTTTTCAATATGTAGGTCATTTTACCAAATTACATCAATAATATGTTTGTTAGTATGTTTTTCTTTTCGTCAAATTTATCATCTCATAGTTTGCAACTAATAGCTTCTGCATAACGCCCTCTCGATTTTGAACCCAACAGAATGCAAATCAAGAAGTTGTCAAGAGCGAATCCCCATGTTGAACAATCTTGTGGTCCTGTTTTTTAGAATTTTAAGGAGATTACTATATTGAGTTCAGATGTATTATTTTTTTATAGTTTAAAGGTCGTTGATGAATTTACAGGTGGTAGATGAATGTCGGCTGGCTTTGAGAAATTTTTTTAGGTAAAAGGTTAGGTTTAATCGTATTATTTTTATATCTCTGTTTTGAGAATTTTTTTTATGTAAAGGTAAAGTTTAGTTATATTACTTTGATATCTCTATTGTCGTATTATTTTGTTGTAGTTTATAGGTGGTAGATGAATGTCGGACGACTTTAAAAAAAATTTTTGTGTAAAGATTAGATTTAATTATATTATTTTGATGTCTCTATCATCGTATTATTTTGTTGCAGTTTACAGGTGATAGATGAATGTCGATCCACTTTGAGAGTTAATGTTTGGTTTAATTAAATAAATTCTCCAAAAGATGTTAAATTTAATTATTGTATTCATCTTTATTATTTAAACTAATATCTTATTTAGTGTAATGTTTGAATTCAATAAAATGAAGTACACGCGGGAGGCGCGTATACCTACACTAGTAATTTCAAATAACAAGAGTACAATTTAGTGGATATGGCCTCTTGCACGTGGCTCTCCATCATGGCCTTTTCAGGCATTTAAATTAAATTTTCAAAACTACCCTTGACGACCATAAGCTCCTCTCTATTGGGTTGACTAAAAAATTCAATTGTCCTTTTTAAATATTTAAATTTCAAAATTTCAAGAAAATATTTTTTCTTAGCCATAAATGTGTACTAATCTATATCCCTCTTCATGATTATTGTCCGTTTGTATATTGAAAACATATACTTTTGTCAACCTTATTTAAGGTTAATCAAGATTTATCCATTATTATTATTATTATTATTATTATTATTATTATTATTATGGTGAATTAATTATTCAATTATTTTCTCTACGAAGCTCACGCCTATTCTCTTTGGATTGCATTTTTTATGAAAATATTGACTAATTTATTTTTTGTTGATTTGAAATGTTGGAAGTTATAGTGTTCAATTTTTATTATTTATTTTTTATTGAATTGTGTTTGAAGTTTTTTTTGTTCCTTGCTTGTATTATACAAAAGAAGAATATTCATTTCGTTGTGTGTATTAATTTGATCTCTTTCTCTCTTACTCGTTCTCTCTCTCACCCGCTCTTCCGCTCTTTTTTTTTTTTTATCTCATTGATTTTTATTTTGTATTTTTGCAGGTTGATTGATGTGTGTTGTTGCAAGATTTAAGAAATGGTAATAAATTCATCATTAATTTTTTGATTATTTTTTGATTGGTCAAAATATTGTTTATTGTCTATAAATTATTTTTCTTTCTATCAAAAAAGAAGGTTTAGATTTACAAATTTAATTTCACGTGAGAATAAATTGATGCCAAATAATTTTATTTTTGTTATTTGATTTTATTAATTTCTTTAAGCCTAAGCCTAAAACGTCAATTACAAAAAAGTTCGTCTTCAATTTCTCCTATTCTATTTTTTTACATTTTACTTTTCTTTCTTGATTTTTAAATAGTGGGTGAATTTTTTGTCTCTATAATATAAAATTGAGTAAAGTGTTATTTAGAAGGGAGGAAAAGAAAAAAATTTTTTTTTTTAGGATTCATTCGGATGAATCAATTTAGTTGTAAACCTTACGGGAAAAAAACACACGCCCACTATCTCCTTTTCTTAATAAAAGTAGATGGAGAGTAGTATGTGAAAAATTTGAAGTAAATTTATTATTCAATTTCTGACTTTTTATACCTTATTCATTATTGTAACTAAATAATACTTTTCATAAAATTTAAGTCACTATTACATAATTATAAAATAGTTTGAGGGTCTAAAATAAATATATGGTGGAGGCAACTGGCGAGAATTGGTGGGAGCAAAATTTTCTGGGTAGCTAAAATATTAAAATAATAAGAGACTAGAGAAAATTGAAGGAAATGTGTCATTTAAATCTTGAATTAAGGATTGATGACATTGACCAACTTAAACAGTCAAACATAATTATAAAAATTAATTAAGTTAATTATGAACTTGTTTAATATTTTTAAAACTTTCTAATCTTTTCAAAAATACAAATCAACTCACCCATATCCTCTCCAAATCAACTGTCTCTCTCATCTATCCTCTCTCTCTATCTCGACTGTTTCTCTCAAGCTTCTCTCAACCAACAGTTCTGCAAATTTCTCCCTTCAATTCCCGGCGATAAATAGTTGAAATTCAAGTTCCTTTTTGACTTTCAACCTTCAATCGACGTGACAGCATTGCTCTCTGGCGACAACAGCTTCGAGTTCTTCATCGTCACTGTTTCCAACAAATTTTAGTTCATGGAAAATAAATTTCAACCACAAATAAAAGTATGAAGAAACAATAATTTTATTGATAAACGAGGTGGTTACAAATCTGCTCCTCCCTTGATTCTTCTCTTGATTTTCTCCGTAATTCGAGGGTTGTTAGTGGCGTACTTCTCGAACGTAGGATGATCTCTTTATGAATATCCCATGATTTTGTGGGATATTGGAGATCCTGATCTTTTTATGAATATCCATCAATTTATAAGATATTTAAGATGCATATTTCAGGGAATATGTTACCCTTTAATTAGGCAACATTTAGGGTAAATAACCTCCTAGAACTCTAACAGAATTTGGATTCTTCTTGAAGAGTCCCACAAATTTTAGATTTTTCTAAATGCCCCGTACTTCAAGGCTTGTCGAAGTGTAGATTTGATGATGCTCAAGGATAAGTCTTAAAGTATCGCTTCCATTTTTTACGATCCTGCGGCAATAGATTTTCATATTTGATTTATGAGAGAAGAGGTGAAGGGTAGATTTGGTCCCATGGGGGTGCCAATTTATTTCCAAAAAAATTCGTTCATGAAAAATAAACTTCAACCACAAATAAAAGTATGAAGAAACAATAATTTTATTGATAAACGAGGTGGTTACAAATCTGTTCCTCCCTTGATTCTTCTCTTGATTTTCTCTGTAATTCGAGGGCCATTAGTGGCGTATTTCTCAAACGTAGGATGATCTCTTTATGAATATCCCATAATTTTGTGTGATATTAGAGATCTCGATCTTTTTACTAATACTCATAAGTTTATGGGATATTCAAGATACATGTTTCAGGGAATATGCTACCCTTTAAATAGGCAGAATTTAGGGTAAATAGCCTCCTAGAACTCTAACAGAATTTTAATTCTTCTTGAAGAGTCTTACAAAGTTTAGATGTCTACAGTCCTCTTTCTTCTTTCACAGGTAAAATTGTAGGGCTTTGTAGTTATTAAGAAAAAGAGGAACTTGAGTCAACTTCTCTTCTAGTATTGGTTAACAATTTCAATATTTGTTGCTTAAATTTAAAATGGGGACTAAAGAAAAATCTAATTTCTGGTATTTCTTATTCTTCTCTTCTCTTTTCAGAGTGAAAAATAATTATTTTATAGTTACTGTAGTTCTTGTTGTCAAATTGTTGATTCGATTTGTTGGTGTCTGTTGAGTTTTTTAAAGTCTAATTTTTGTTCTTTGTGTTTGTTCAAACAAAATAATAATTTTTGGTGGTTTTGGTCATTGTTGATATTCTTGGCATCTGTGTTATGTTGTGTTAATGTTACTCGGTTGATTTTTTTTTGTTCTTGATAAAAATGGTATATTTGATATTAAATGGTAATATTATTGTTGTTCTATTGAACAAAATCTTGCTACTATTTTTTTCTGCAACAAATGATCCATCTGATGCAACAGATGAACTATCTAATGTAACAGATGATCAATCTGTTATTTGAAATCCTATCAACTATTTCAACATAACATGTCTAAGACTTTGATTTCTCCTACTAGATAATTCATATTTTGCAACATATGACATTTCTATTGGAAGAAATCTAAATAATATAGACAGTTGATCTGTCATATAGATCAAGAATCTATTCCAACAGATGAGTGATCTGTTGGAAGAGTGTAGAAACTGGTTTTATTGTTTACAACAAATTACTCATGTATTACAATAGGTTAGTTATATGTTGCAACAGATAACACATCTGTTGCAACATATGTGTTATCTTTTGGAACTATTCTTTTACTGTGTTGTACATATTAGATTTGTTGTTATCCTTTTTTTAACAATGCTTTAATCAATTATAACTTTTTTATTTTTCTATTATTTTAGATAATATGGCTCCCAAAAAAAAGAAACCAAATCAAGTCTAAGTAAAGGAACAAATGAAGCAGCTAGAATACATCTTCCACTCTATGAGCTTGCTTTACAAGCGTTATCTCAATTGGGAGCAAAAGATAATGAAGATGGGGATGAGGAATGTTTTAAAGAAGATGATCCAAATGCTAATAGCCCTTCCACTGAAGAGTTGGTCAAAACCTTCATCATTGATAGTTATCTCGTAAGAATACAGTGCGATAGTACCACATATTTAACTGATGATTTCGTGATTAAGTCATCCATGGAAAAATTTTTTGATGCCTTTAGAAAAATATTTTGAGGAAAAAAATTGGATGCTTATTAAAGGAATAGCTGCTTTGGGAAATATCTTTATTTACGGAGGACAACAATGCTCGTTCACAATAAAAATGGTATATGATCTTCTCAAGCATAGTTTTATGTATGAAAATAAAGATAAGATGGATGAGGTGTGGATAAATTATTGTGGCATGCCTATTTGTTTTGATTAGAAGGAGTTTGTCATAGTTACTGGACTAAAATATTACCCTCCTTCTTATCCCATACCTATTCTAACCTAAAAAAAAAAAAAACACCCCGTACACTCAAAAAAAGCAAAGGCAAGGCAAGTGATGGTGATAACTTGGTGTCCCTTGTTGGTCCAAGCTTCAAAAATAAAAATCTGATAAAAGCGTTGAAAGGTAAAAGACCTTCAAAGAAGCACAAACAATCATTGTGCTTGGTTGGGTTTTTACATAATATTCTTTGGGCGAGAGACGTTAACAATGACATACCACTCGGTTTAATAAAGTTCTTTGAGGATCTTGGGGCATTTAACAGCTATCCTTGGGGTTATGAAAGCTTCAAAATGACTATCAAATATTTGTTGACTCCATTAATGCTAAACACAGTCAACTTATATGGCTTTTCATAGGTTTTCATATTAAATATTTCCTTTATAATGATTCATTTACTTTTTATTGAATAATGCTTTTGATTTATTGGCGTTATTTTATAGTCTTGGACATTTGAAGTCATTCCTTATTTGAGACAACAAGTAAACTACCAGAAAGAAATTTTATGTCCAAGAATCATGAGATGGTTGTCAGCCAAAATCGATAAAAATGCAAAATTTCGTGATCTCTTCAACCCCCTAAAGGAAGAAGTAAGTCTAATTAATTAAGTTTTTATTTTAATTAATATCTTTTAAATGATTTAATCATCATTCTAATACATATACTGATTTATTTTAGATTATGCATCCGTGACTTGTTCCGACCAATCGAGAGTTGAAGATGTCATGTTTTCTTACTTTACGGCTTGTGCAAACTTTATCGGGCCCTAAGGTAATCAATAGAATAAAAAAGAAATTGTTTGGAGTAACAACCATCACAAGAAAAATAATTTTAGAGGGTGGGCTTTTTATTGCTGATAGTGTTAGTGGTGATGGAGCTGTTGATGGTGGCAGTGGTATTGGTAGTGGTGCTGCTATTAGGTCTAATGATGCTCCTCTTGTAGTTTTTAAAACAACAAACTATTATGTTTATGATCATAATGGTTTTACAAATTTTTCCCCTCCCAGCGAATGTTTTGCATGGAAATATCAAGGTTGTAAGAAAAAACATAATGGAGTGATTAATGTTATTAATGGATTAACTGCTTCTGTAAAGGAATTGACATCTAAGAGGGATGCCATTCCATTAAAGAGGATTTCATATTCATACACTCCATTAGAGATTAAGGCGGCTAAGAGAAGGATGAAAGAAATTTCTAAGGCATCATCGAGAATCGAAAAAAAAATGAAAAATCTTTTGTCTCTGTCTTGCACTTTTGATCAATGTACAAGGGCCACAAGACAGCAGCAACAGTTGAAGAAGGTGAATATATATCATCTATTCCAATAAATAAACAGACTACATATCTGTTGCAACAGATGACACATCTACTGAAAATTATTAAACGTATATATGGGTTTATTGCAACAGTTGACTAAACTGTTGCATCAGATGCATTATCTGTTGCAACATAGGTCTCATCTGTTTTAGCAAATCACACAGGTCTTCCTACTATTTTAATTTATTCCAACAGATTACCTATCTACTGCAATAGATAGGTCATATGTTGGGATAGGCTTTCTACTATTCTAGTTTGTCTAAACAGATGAGTCATATGTTGCAACAGATGGATCATCTATTGGAAACTATTATATAGGTCTTTCTCCTATTTTAATTTATCCCAACAGATGATCCATCTATTACAGAATATGACTCATTTATTTGGACAAATTAAAATAGGAGAAAGACCTATTTGATTTTCTAAAACAAATGAGTTAGTATCTCTGTGATTAGTATTGACAATTCTAGCTTTCCAGGTGGATGTCACAGTAGAAGCTACTAATGAACAACATAATATCACAGTTGGTAATCCATCAACTGCTTCCAAAAATAAAGAAAAAGTAAAGCCTGTCAGTCCGAAAGAACGAAAGAATTACCCATTTGAAGGGTTCAACATCTCAGATGAGGCTCCAAAAAACTAATAAAGTTAATCGATGTCTATTCAGAATGGATTGCCATGGGCTGTTAAAGCTTCATGCCAGTAAGTACATAAATCAATTTTAAGGATATGATTTATACAATTGTCGTTGTAAAAACATAACATTAACACATATAAATCATGGAGAAAACAAAATAATGGACACTATAAAGTGAACGAATTGGGTCTTCGTTATGATATGTTCGACTTTGTTGTTGCACATTCCAGAATGAAGAATTAATTCTATTTGATGTCACAGTCCCAAACTTGTTGGAATGATAAGGTTTAAATATCATACATCTTACTATTAGTACTTTATTTAATTATATTTGTGTATTAATTTTACTGTCACATAATCTGAAATATTTGATTTGATAATATGTGCAGTATATCGATGTCATTTTTTACTACCTCCACAAGATGGCAAGTTGAAAACACAAGAATAATAGAGATACACGAAAGGTAATTATTTGAACAAAGTTTACATTAATAATGCCTACGATAGGCATTGTCAACAACAACCGAAAGTTTCCCAAAACAAGGAATGCTTAATACACATCTCAAAGGTTTTAGCATTCCAGCTGATTTACCTTGGCATTTGGTCAAGAAGTGTAAATCCCAATTAATTGCAGTGATGAATTTCATTAGGTGTTGGTTGTCACCGTTCTAAAAGACAGACACATTCGAGTTTACGACTCAATATCGGGAAATAGACGTTCTTGATCGTCGTCTGAGATATAAAAGTTAGATAAAATATTGCCTACTTATCTTGATGTAAGTGGCATTTTGGACCAAAAGGTTCATACTGATTGATCGACGATTGAAACATACCATGGAAAAATGGGCAATCCATTTGATGTAGAATATGTCGAAGGAATTGCTCAACAACCCATTGGTAGCCTGTAAGTATCAATCAAGTATCATGATTTAGTTTTATTTCATAAATTCACAATGCTTACATTAATTGTAAGATATGGATTATCTGATTTCTACAAACGCAGGAATTGCGGTCTTTTTATTATTGTTTGAGTCGAGTATTTGAGCGATGGATTACAAGTATCAAATGATGGACTTGATGCCGGATTACTCCATAAAATATATGCTACTCTTTTATGGAAATACGAAGAAGCAAAACCTCATAACCCGTATGCAAGCGATATTAAAGATCCACAACGACCAAAGCTGAATTTCATAGCACTGGATGAAGAACAACTTGTCCATATTGAGTAGATCTTTACATCATGAGTCTGTCAAAGTAATAACATCTCCTTAGGAGTTGTTGGCATCTAAACTTAAATTGTTGGTTTATTTATTGAGTAGATCATTTGTGCCCATAGTAATTTTTTTACATTTTATTTATTTATTGATTTATTTCATGAATATCTGAATGCTTCGATTTATTTTATTTTATCTATGTTATCCTTAGATTTGAACTTATTAATTATAATAAAATACTAGATTTGAGTATTGCAATAGATAATGTATTTGTTGCAATAGACGACATATCTGTTAAAAATTATCAAACAGATTTAGACATAAATTGCAACATATAGGTCATCTTTTGAAAATTATCAAACAGGTCTTCCTACAATTTTGATTTGTTCCAATTGATGACCTATTTGTTGCAATGGATAAACTTAGATATAAACACCTGCATAATGCAACATATGACCAACCTATTGCAACAAATAAACTATTTGTCAGAACAGATAGGCTATTTGTTACAACTGATAGACAATTTGTTGCATTATAAAAAATTTAATCTTCATCAAATATAAAAAAATTTCATAAAATAAAAATTGTCATGGTGTTTGTGTTTCTACATCTTTTTTTTATACATAGGCTCCAAGCATTTATTTAGTACCCTATAAGCCCTGACCTCTTACATCCTAGCCAGAGCATTATCGCATAAAAAGGTCGTTACCTCAGCCATTTCTGTGTCGGTTAGCAAACACTCGATATGCGCAAGCACATACGACCCCAATGCGGCACCAGTTTTATTCTTTGGAAGGTCTTTTTCCTTGTTTCAACCTTCGAAATCCCATGCTTGCTTCAATAGTTTTGCTGGCAAATGGTTCATCATTCCACTCTGCATCAACAAGTTAGGGACCAATGCCAATAGTGGTTGCATCTTGGTAAATAAATCGACCTCGTCGAAGACAGGCAAGTTACAGTCATAAACCTTCATCATTACCTCCTCGAACAGTATCTCTACAGCCAAAAAATATTTCTTCTCCATATTTATGAATGCAAAAATCCTCTTTTCTTGGGTCTAGTCCTTGCCATATGGATATAGCCTCTTCTCTCTAACATAATTAATCATATCTTCATCCCATTCGAACCTAGAAACCAATGAAACAAATCTTGGGCCATCGGGAGTTGATGTTAGCTTAATGAGGTTAGCATACCTATCCTTGAAATTTTTGTAGAAGTTAAGGTCCATTATTCTATCGGCAGCATCAGAAGCTTCTGGGTACGTTAATTGTTTGCCCCTCATGAGCCAGAAAATTTTATCAACATACTGTGATGTAAAAAAAATAATTTTTAAATAGTTTAGTAATTTAAAAAAGAAAAACAAAATGGAAAGAACATAACGGATGGTCCATCTGTTGCACAGGGTTCTCTGAATCTATTAACAGATTACCCATCTAATGAAACTTATGCAATAGATGGGTCGTCTGTTGCAATAGAACCACCGCCAGTTGCACCAGAATACCTAGTTGTTGTAATAGATGATCCATATTTGTCATATTCTTTATAGAGTAGATTAGAAGGCTAGGTTACAAAAAGTAAACTTACCTTATCCACATACCACTTATGCATATCTGTCATATTCTTAATGTCAAATTGCTCTTTTCTTCTTCCTAACCATTATTGTAGGAGTGATACGCACTCACCTTCTTGGATGGTATGACACCCCTCTTGGATTTCAATTTCTTGATAGCTTTAGCGATATCCTCTACCTTTTTAAAGAGTTTATCCTGTCTGTCCATGCACTCGTTGCATTTCTAATGAGAACATAAGGGTAAAGAGGGGTGAAAGGGACCACTGTAAGGATTAGAGGGACCGATATAAGGGTGAGAGAGACCAGTGTAAGGGGTGATTTAAAATATATTTATTTTTTCTTGAGTATCAACATGCTCATCATCACGATTGGCAGCAGCAGCAGTATTAGCATGGTTGCTACAAACATCAATAACTCAACCAGCAACGCCCCTAAACGCATCACCCGAATTTGTTGCAGAAGGTTGGTCATGAAGAGCTTCAACATTAGGCTATCCTTGCCTAACTGCTCTTCTTTTGGTTATTGCTCCATCCAATTCCTTCTTTATTAACTCCACGGTTAGGTTTGCTATTGTATCAACAAGACCTAGTGTAATAAAAGAAGTCATAGTGCTTAGTAGGCACGATCCATGGATACACAACCTAAAAGAAAAGGTAGATACATTTAAGTCAAATAATAATTTGCAGTTAGTTGGGCAATGTGTTAACATAGACAACTTATACAATAGATGACCTTTATGGTGCAAGAGGTGATTTATATATGGCAATAGATTAGCCTTCTGTTACATTAATTGACCCATCTATTGCATCAGTTGTAGTAGATGGGTAATTTATTAAGTCAGGTTCAGAGAACCAAAGCAACAGATAGGTAATCTGTTGTGAAAAATAAACCATCCATCGTAATAGATTGCTAATATATTGTACTTGATGAGTAATTAATTCAGATAAATTATAATAGATTACTAATCTATTGCATCATATGAATCATATATTCAATATCTTTCTTGGAGTCAAATTATTTTACTTGAAAGAATACTTACTGCATCATCTGAAGGGTTAAATAGATTAGCCTCCTTAATTCTTGTGTTGCTTTTTGCTGCAAACCACCTAAGGATCCTTGGATGAGAAACCTCATCCGGGTAATCCTTGACTTGCTTTTGGACGGAAAAAATGTCTTCAAATTCTCAAGCCTAAAAAATGTAAACATGAAGAAAACACGTTTCAAGTTTAATGCCAATAGTTTTTTAAGCAGCTCTTCTTAAAAAATGTAACCAGTTAGTTTTACAGGGTTATCTATCAGAATTCAACTTGAAACCTGTTAATACTAATAGTTTTGACAAGAACATGATGGGATTTTGCTCTTAATTCATGCTCCATTGGAGATGCCTTATCATCATGTTGATCATAATTATCTTTCTCACTTTCTACTTCCTCCTCTTCTTGTTTATCTTCTTTTTATTCCTCCTTACTTTTTTTCCTCACCAACCCCTACATACCCTTCTCCACCTCGCACAACATCATTTTCAAAAGATTTCTCAACTTTACTTTTCCCTAGCTGAGATTTTCAGGAAGTTCCTCCGAATCCATCTGTACTCTAGCCTTTTTTGTTAGGTGGTCAGAAGTTGATCCAATTTCAGTTTTTTTTTTCTTTTGGGAGGCATCCTTTAACTACAAATAATAGAAAAACCAAAAATATATTATAATTGATGTCTGCATAATTTTTTAAAAAATTTAAGACAAATCTTTATATGCCACATTACAAAAAATGTTTTAATTGATAACCCATCAGTTAGGACAGATGAATCATCTATTATGATAGATGCATAACTTGTTGCAACAGATGACCAACCTGATGGATGAGATCAAAACAGTCTTTCTACTGGTTTGTCTTATACCCATTTGAACAGGTAGGTTTAATAGTTTAGCATTTAGGTCGTAATATTTAGCAACCAAAAAATATTATTTCCAACAAGTGCTCTCTAAACCAAGTTAGATAGTCTTCTATCACTAGGATCACCAACCAACCTGGACTTTTTTTAACTCTTCTTACTCTAGCCTTAGGGTTCTTCTTTCAATAATCTAAAATCCTTTCTTCATTTACAAACACTTAGGTGATAATATTCCAAACAAAGATTCCGTTTGACTTGATCGTAGGACATAACTTTCCTCAATGCAATGGAAAACTAGGCTACGACTGTATAAGTTTCATGTCTTATTTTTTTGCGTGTCTACTATTTATTTAGGTGTAAAGAGCCTAAGTGGTTCAAGCTATTATATTTTGTACCTACTCTCTATTTCCACCCATTTATGTAATAGAAGCTATTATCTTTGTTGTGTAGTCGATGAATTATACGCCCTTTGGTTGAATCATAAGGACTTACTTCAACTTTTACTCTATCTCCTGGTAGTATCCGTATAAAACTATGTTGATATTTCCTGAAATAGAATTTAAAATCAGATCTAAATGAATAGGGAATAGACCATTGGGAAGAGATTCAGTAATTAAAGCTTTAAGACTCCATTTTGGTTCCGATATAGGAAATCTAACAATTTTTATTCTTACTAACCTTTTTGCCTGGAGTCTTTCCGATATATTGAATTATCATCCCTAATTTAAGATAGCGTCATGCCACCAACAGTTGATATATTAGACTTTTCCCTTTAATTGAATCTCCAAGCCTGCCAAAGACTACCCACTTAAAAAATAGGCCTAAGCCTATGCTAATGGACGCGTTACATCTATGCACTGAGTCATCAAATGAACAACTGAAATATTTGTTGCAAAAGATAAGGAGAATCTATTTGAAGACTTATGCTAATATCTCCCAATAGATGTTCCACTTATTTCAATAGATGGACCACCAACACTAATTCCACCACCACCAACACCAAGACCACCAACATAACCACCAAGAGCACCACCAAGACTACCAACATCACCAACACCACTAACAAGACCACTAATACCACCAACACCATCCAACAATACCACGACAGTCAATAAAACACTGCAACAAAAACTAGGGTTTTCTTGGGTTTTTCCTATATTTTTGGCATCAAAACTCTAAATTGTTAATCCATTCTCGAAGATAATACAACTAATAGTGTTCATTTTCATCATTAACTAAAAACTAACAAATGTAGAAATCTTCTCGAACTCTGTTACTTGGAAGTCAAAGAAAACGACGAACATAAGCAAGAATGAAGTTAACAATAACAACTACATGGTGTGAAATGGGAAGAAAATTGATCTATTGTGAAGGGTTGAGCAATATATTGAGTAATTATTATTTGTATTACTCTGAGAGAATAGAAAGAGCGAGAACTTGAGATTTGAAATGATGAAGAGTTTTTCCCGCAAATGGATGATTTGTATTTTAGAAAAGAATGACAGGTTTTAAAAATATTAATTTGGTCCAAATTGATCTTAATTAATTTTAAAAAAAGATAAATTTTAACCGTTTCATCATAATAAATTATATTAAGTTCAATTGGTATACTGATGAATTTAGTATTAGCTTAAACAATGGCTTGATATGAATCGTTTCAACTAAGATTGATCGACTGACAACTCAGGTCAAGAGGAATGCAATACCAACATCATGCAATTGCAACAAATAAATTGAAATTGTATTTGACCCTATGAACTTATCCCTAGTTCTATCAAAATTAATTTAGGTATTTAAAACAATGGCTTAATATGAATCGTTTCAACTATGATTGATCGATTGATGAATCAGGTCAGGAGGAATGCAATACCAATATTATGCAATTGCAATGACTCAATTAAAATTGTAGTTAAACCTATGAATTCATCCCTAGTTCTAGAAAATCCATTTAGGTATTTCAAACAGTGGCTTAATATGAATCTTTCAACTAAGACTGATCGACTGACGACTCAAGTCAGGAGGAACGTAATACCAACATCATGCAATTGTAATAACTCAATTGAAATTATAGATGACCCTATGAAATCATCCCTAGTTCTAGTAAAATCAATTTAGGTATTTCAAACAATTGCTTGATATGAATCGTTTCAACTAAGATTGATCAATTGATGACTCGGGTTAGGAGGAACGCAATACCAACATTATGCAATTGCAACGACTCAATTAAAATTATAGTTGACCCTATGAACTCATCCCTAGTTCTAGAAAAATTAATTTAGGTATTTCAAATAATGACTTGATATGAATTATTTCAACTAATATTGATCGACTGATGACTCAGGTCAAGAGGAACACAATACCAATATCATGCAATTACAACAACACAATTAAAATTATAGTTGACCCTATGAACTCATTCCTAGTTCTAGCAAAATAAACTTAAGTATTTCAAAAAATGGCTTGATATGAATCATTTCAACTAAGAATGATCGATAGATGACTTAGGTCAGGAGGAATGCAATACCAACATCATGCAATTACAATGACTAAATTGAAATTGTAGTTGATCCTATGAAATCATCCATAGTTATGGAAAAATTAATTTAGGTATTTTAAACAATGACTTAATATGAATCATTTTAACTAAAATTGATCGACCAAGAGGAATGCAATACCAGAATGCAATACCAACATGAACTCATCCCTAGTTCTAATAAAATTAATTTAGGTATGAAGTTAAACCTATGAACTCAATTGAAGTTGTATTAAAATAAAAGCTCAACCTTTTGCAATAGATGACTTACCTGTTGAACAATATCAAACAGATAAAAAAACCTATTGCAACAGATGACTTATCTGTCGGAAATTTTCATATAGCTAAAGAAATTTGTTGCATCGGGTTACTTATCTGTTGTAAATTATCAAATAGACATTTTTATCTGTTGTGACAGATGACTAAGTTGTTGGAAATTTATTTGTTTTAAGATTGTTTTTTATTCTAAAGCAATTTTCTATTCTAAATAAAAAAGATAAAATACTAAGGCGGGAAAATATATTTCTTGGATAACTCAAAAATCTCCTCCTTGAGTTGTCATATCTTGTCTTTTCAATGTCATTCGTCCGTCATGCCTCTTACAGTTATTAATGAATATTTAAACTCATCTCTAGAATTATCTCTCCTTCAGCCATTAATTAACTCATCTATCTTTGTTTTCTTTCTCTCCTCTTTAGGGTAATCACAATCGTCTTCTTTTTTCTCTTTTTCTTTTTTTTCTCTACTCTTTCACATGAGAATCCTTTCGGATCTCAACCAATCTATATCTTTTCTCGATTGAAATTGGTGTTTTGATCCCCTTGCTTTTGGCAATGCAGGTATGTTTCACTATTGCTCTTTACTTCTCATCTTTTTCTTTGCATGTTATTTAAATTAGTTATTTGCATCTACTATTTTTATTTATTTACCCATTACCCATATCCTATTTATTGAGAGAATTAAAGAAAAGGTGACTTTTAAGTCTTTAATGAATGGACCATTGTTTTTATTAAAATATGTGAAAAAAGTAATCTGTTGACAGAACTTAAAAAGCCTTATTGGCAGTATCTTTTTTTTATATCTCTTTTGTTTGTTTCTTTGTTCTTGATGTTGTTATTAATGTTATTGGTGGGGTTGGTTTTGTTGGAACGTGTTGTGTTATTGTTGTTGATAGTGTTGGAACATATGGTGTTATTTCTTTATTGTTGATGTTGGTGGTGGTGTTTGTGGTATTGCAACAACTGTTGCAACTGATGAATCAGCTGCTAGAATAAATCCAATAGCTCCTCTAAGAGATGACCCATCTGTTGTAATAGATGGATCAACTATTGGAACAAATCAAACCACTAGCAAGGCTGGTTTGATTTATTCGAACAGATAACCATATGTTGCAACATGTCGGTTATCTGTTGTAACAGATACATAGCTTGTTACAATAGATTGCTTATCTATTGAACAGAATGGAGAATCTGTTGCAATAGATGGATCATCTGTTGGAATTCTTATTGTAATGTGTTGTATTTATTTAATTTTGTGTTACCCTTTTTAAAAATTATGCAGACATCAATAGTAATGTTCTTTTGGTTCTTCTCTTATTTGACATTAATTATTTTTCTCTTGTTTGTAGATATAAGGAAGTGAAAGTTGATCAACTTTTGCTTGACCAACACAAAAGTCTAAAGTAAAGATGGGTTCAGAGGAATAAGATGCTTGCAGATAGAACCACTTCATATGTGAAAGGTATGTATTACTTATCATGATATCGTGAAAACACACATAGAGTACACTGATTTTGTGAATGTTGTTTTTTATCAATTAGGCATTGATCATTCAAATAAGATATCTATAATTTTACAATTAGGTTTAATAGGTTCGAACTGATAAGGCTGAGGGACCTTGTAGGTGGTGTCGATATCTTATTACGGTTTAATGATGGTTTTGCAAATGTTTATGTGCTAAGTTTGGTGAACGGATCAAGTTTTGGTGGAATTTTAAAAAGATTAAATAGTGAATGGATTGATTTTTAGGGTTCAATGGACTTTTGAAATGCCTCCAAAGCGTCACCCTGCTGCAACCAAGAAAGGAATCACTATAGTTATTATCCTAGCTCAAATATATATGGTTGGGTTGCTCGGGGTATAATTATACAATAGAAGGTGTGGTAGGAGAATACCTACAAAGAAAAAGGGGAATTGATGAAGATTATATCATCTCAAACCTTATTAAAGAAGAAACACATGGTACCAAGGAACGTATAGCAAATCTGGACGATGAAATTGACTTAAAACATGATAAATCTGAATCAAATGCAAATATTAAAATGTATTAAAAATAAAAATCCGTTAGTCGTCTCACTCAAAGAAAAATAGTGCAGCTTGCCACTTTGCTAGGTAATTGTGACTAGTTAGTGTGGTTGGAATGATCACCTACAGAGAAAATAACAAAACGCCAAGAAAACAGCTTTGCGGGCACCGAGGTGATCCTTTTAACTCTCGGTGCCCGCAAAGCTGTTTTCTTGGTGTTAAGTTATTTTCTCTATAGGTGATTATTCTGACCATACTAACCATCCGCAGCTCTCTAGAAATTTTTCCACTTGCAGTATTTTTCTTTGAGAAAGAAAAGTGACAGATTTTCATTTTTGGATACACTTTTATATTTTTACTTAATTCAAATTTCTCATATTTTAAGTCAATTTCATCGGCCAGATTCTCTAGAAGTTCGTTGCTTGCTACCTTATGTTTTCTCTTCAATTAGGTCTCAGATGATATAGTTGTAATGACCTGAGATCTCATCCCGAGACGTCACACGGTGCTTATGACCCCAAAGGACCACAAGCTAACCCTTTTCTAATATCTGTAACTGTACACTGCTTAATATCTAAAATAAATGTGGAAACTGGCCATAAGGTTCAACACATCTATACATACTCAAAACTGAAAACTAAATACTAATACATCTGTCTGAAAAGCCTCTAAACTATCTGAACTATGTAGTTGATGGGACATGTATCCAACTAACTCCGTCTACTGAAAATATAAATAAATTCTGATGCTATAATAGTAAACTGAGATTCGTCCTAAAAAAAAAGGACTCACTGCTACGACTACTGCTGCTGACTGGGACTGAACTGCTGAGGAAACTCTAGGTCCTGTGCCTCTGAACCTATGGTGCCAAATAAAACACCATAGTGCAAATGCGTCAGAACAAGAATATACTAAGTATGTAGACGAGGTAAGGCTAAATGCAAAGGCTCATGTGTGTAGAATATCTAAACTGAATAATCATGAATGCACGAGAACACATACATGAATGCACACACCATAATGACAATCATCATAACTCTAAATTCTGAAATTCGGATACCACTTTACTGCAGACTGAACTCACTACTGATATTGAGATACTGAATCACTGACTCATCTGATGCTGATAATTGAGGATCTAGATGCACGTACATCAAATACTGAATTCTAAGCTTACTGCTTTTGACTGACAGGATTAGAGATCAACCTCTCTAACGATTGATTTCAGAAACTATTATCAACGATAAGAAATATGAATATATTTGAATTTGACAACAAGGATACTCAATAGAATCTGAGACTGTGAATCAAGCCTGTCTAGTGGCATATCTCTGAATGTGATATCAAATAACTGTATATGAGACCAAGACTATCTGATGGGATGGTCCATGAATTAATGAAACTATCTGAGTTCCTCATAATGATAGATGACTGTATCTGACAATCCTGATTTTTGAAGATTGATACTGAAACTAAAACTGTGGGAAGTAGTTACTTAACCGACATGCCTCGACCTACCACAGGTGGGGCCCAACCTATAACCTCAGTTGGAAGGGTGTCAATATCGTGCCATAGGTAAAGACCTCTCTCTGGTCAATCCTCTCTGATGGATGGCCCTTAATAGGAAGTCGACCTAAGGCAATATCATAGTCAAATACTCTCTCTCTAGAGGTGACAGCCTTTACTAACGAAAAATCCTGCATCCTACGCTGGCTATGCAGTTCTGGAGGTCAGGGATTGCTAATAACGACGCCGGCCTCTCTCACTGACGGGTAGAGCCACCATTCCTTCCCTCGCTCGATGCTAGTTTCTACTCCCAACTAAAAGACTCTGACTGAATTCTCAACTGAACACAACTAAACTAAATCTGATACTGATCATGTTTCTCAAAAGATCTGACTGAGTTATGCTGAGATCACTTGGTTCTATATCTGATAGAATGCTATTACATCACGGTATCTGACTGATGATACAGAGCTTGAATAGATTATTCAAATCGCTTCTGAGATTAGAATTGAACACTTGAGTACTATTAGATCTGAGCCGATTTTAAGACTGAGGCTATATTACTAGCGATAAAGAGATTACAGAGATAACAAAGATTACTGAACTTTCTTAAGTTCTGTAATTGTCTGAGGATACAGAGTTTTATAGTTCACTAAGTTCTGAGAATCATGGCTCAACTGGAATTATTGTGAAACTGACACGGGCTCTAGACAGTAGCTAAAATTATAGGGTATAAATACCCCCAGGATTTGATAACATAAAATAAAGCATAATCATTCCTCCATCATCACAACTATTCATTCATCATCACAGTCATTCATTCATCATCATTATCATTAAAGCATCTCTTCAAGTATTTAGGAAACATAACATACCTTCACTTTTGCAATTATTAAGGCATCGCGTCAAGCATTTAGGAAAAATCAACATATACTAGCACAGGGAAATATGCTACTAGGTTATACTTCCTTCAACAAGGTCTTACCTCAAGTACTTCACACCAAAATCAGTCTTGACATGTATTTGGACATCACATGATTTGAGGAAAACATCAAACTATCATGTCTCAATTTACTTACTAACCACTTGGCAGGTATTAAAAGCTTAGCATATATCAAAGAGCACATAATTGGGGAATTTACTACCATCACATCTCCACTTGTTCACTAAGGTCCTTCAACAAACACTAGACATGCACGGGTTCATACTTATTTGGGGATTTCCCACTATCATGGAATAATTCATTCACTTGGGCATTTTATCAAACACTAGGCATGCATAAACTAACTCACAATTTAGGATTTCATCTTCAATATACTACAATGACCCTTTTATGCTTCACCTATGCTATCAAATCTATGGGGAACATACTCCACTTATTCAACCATTTCTACACCCAAATGTCATGAACACATCGCATAGAAAACAACATAAGGAAGATTCATCAAAAATATCACATGGATTTCACATACAAGGGTCAAAGCTCATGAATCTTGTAAACAAACATGAGTCAAAACTCAACAACACATGGAACATCAATTTCAACTCACATGAATCATTAACAACTCATAAACATAAAATCTTTGAGTTTTAAAAAAGGGTACTTGAGCTTTTTGGATAAAAGGAACCCAAGAATCAACGTCTACATACCTTGGGGAAACTCTTTTCTTGAAAGCCTTCGGAAGATTTCTTGATTTCTCTAGATCGTTCTTGATCTTTTTTGAAGAAGAAGACAGGATTAAATTTTCTTGAAAACCCTAGTTTTTGATGAAAAAGGAGAAAATGAGGCTAAAATCCCTTAGCCGGGTATTTATAGAGGCTAGGGGGAAGGGGAAAAGACCAAAAAGCCCTTGGAATTAAGCTGAAAAATCTTCGATTTTACATGCTGGCGCGACGCGCCATAATCGCGCTAGTTCATTAGAATTTGGACAATTGGGAAACTGCATGACGGCGTGACGCGGTGGAAATCACGTTGCCATCTTGATTGCAAACTAGAACTATACCACGATGCAGTGGAATCACGGAGTTTCACTAGATTTTGACAATTACCATTTTGGTTGGCTCCACAACGCGCTAAGGTGCTAGGTGGCACTTTGTCTAACTAAAATGGCTCTAACTCTTCACCCGAGTGTCCGATTTGGGCAAATTTGGTATCGATAGAAAGTTTATTCGATGCTCTACATGGAAAATAGTAGAAATTAGGGAAATTCCACAAGATTTAAAGTATTTAATACTTGGGAAGATATTCTTGAAACTTTTAGACTCAGATTCCCGCTTTACTGAATACGCTTTAAGGCTCAATCGAAAAGAGGACTTTGTGGGGTATTACAATAGTCTTTCATTAACTCCAATTTCCCTCATAGGTATTCTCCTACGGCTCCTTCTATCGTATAATACTCTTCTCAAACAACCTATCCATATAGATTTGGTCCAGGAGAATTTCTATTAGTTTTTCGTTCTTGTTTTCTGCAGTGGAAGGTTTCAAAGGCCTTCTCAAAGTCCACTGTACCCTTAAAGTTAGTCCAATCACTATTGGATCTCTGGAATGACACCAAATATTGATCCCTTCTCAAAACATGATAAAAAATATTATTAAATCGTAACAGGGTAGCGACACCATCTTCATGGTCCCTCGGCCTTATCAATTTGAACCTATCAAACTTAACTGTACAATGCAGGAACTTTTTTGAATGATCAATGCCTAATCGATTAAAAACTGCATTCACAAATTCATTATACTTTGTATGTGTTGTCATGATGACCTTATCAGTAATACATAACTCCCACACCTGAAAGTTGATCCATCCATCTACATGCACCTTATTCTTCTAAGCCCAGCTATGGCTTTATTTGAGTAAACAGATGACTAATCTATTATAAAATATGGCACATCTATTAAAATCATCACATAATTATAGAGATCTGTTACAATAGATGATAAATATGTTGCAACAGATGACTTATCTGTTGGAAATTATCAAATAGATATAATACATATGTTGCAATAGATTGCCAACATATTGTAAATTATCAAAGAGATAGAATATATTTTGCAACAGATTACCCATCTATTGGATCTATTTTAAAGAAATTATCTTTCCAAAATAAATAAAGATAAAATATTATATTTAAATCTATTTTTTTAATTTACATAATCGAAAAGTCATCAATTTTATTTAATTAAGGGATGTAATTATTAAAAAAGAGGGGAATAGTCGTGGCTTTTTGACTAACCCATTCAAATTCAATCCTCTATAAATATGTTCCTCCTTACTCCTTCAGTCTACTCCACTTCTAGATATAGATGATTTGAATTTGTATAAGGTGATTTTGCGCGACTCTTTGTGGGAACTTGAAGGCAGATTCATGAACCCCGGTGGGAGTTAGGCGCCGTGAGAGCAAGGCTGAGGAGGGCCCTGCTACTGCCACACAACAATTGGTCGGTTGACAATAATAATAATAATAATAATAATAATAATAATTAGGTTAAGTTTTTTTTTGCGTATGTATTTTGTTTTATTATTTCAGATCTACCTAAGGGAGGAACCTAATGAATATATGTTTTATTTTTTTATAGTATATTTGTGTATAATGTATTCAAAAATCTATGTATGTTTGGTCGACTTTGGCTTTTCAATTCTTATTTATTTTTCATTCTGTATATTCCTTATTCTCAATATTTCTTACGGTTGGAGATAAGGATTGACTGTTTCTTGCAACGGATAGACCATATGTTGCAACATATGATTAATCTATTTCGATAGGTGGACCATCTGTTGCAACAGATTGCTAATCTATTGTGACAGATGGACCATATGTTGCAACAGATGTATGCAAGAGTTGCAATAATTCAATAAAAATGGTTATATTATTGAAAAGCTTAAAAGACATGACTTTTCACAATAATCAAAAAGTCATCAGTCAGATTTAATTATGAATTTCACAATAATCAAAATATCTCAAGTTAGATTTAATGAAAGAGGTGAACTGTCGTGACTTTTTTCCTACTACATTAAGATTCAATCCTCTATAAATAGGTCCCGGCATACTCATTCATTCTACTCCACTTTATTTATTTCTTGCATTTTGTCTTTCGTATTACATCTTCAACTACTTCTCTTCAAAGACCAGATTCATTTCTTATTTAGGTAAGTTCTTTTTTTATGTGTATGTAAATCTTCCAGTTGGTACTATACATTGTATTACATTCGGACTCCTTTCTTTACTTTTGTGTTTACGTTTTTTATCAATTCATGCGTGTTCTAGATATGACTGATCCAGTTTGGGACATTTCTATTTTGTGCAAAACCGTACAGGAACTCCAAAGGCAGGTTAATGAACTCCAGCGGGAGTTGGCCGCCGTGAGAGCAAGGATGCTCCGGAAGATTCGCAGGCTGGAGAGTGCCTAAGAATAATAATAATAATAATAATAATAATAATAATAATAATAATTAGGTGATATTTTTTCTTTTAGCATATGTATTTTAATTTTTCTATATCAAATCTACCTAACTAATGTATTTTTTTTGTTTAATGAAAAACTTATGCTTGGTTGAATTTGACTTTTTAATTCTTATTTAATTTTCATTTGGTACATTTCTTCTTCTCAACAAACATGTTGACGGTTGGACGTAAGAAATAATTTAATTGCAGGAACTATATTGTGTTGCTCCAATAAATTACCCATTTGTTGCAGCAGATTGGTAATCTATTGGAGGAACACATTCCGATTTAATGAATTGTATTGTGTTCTTCCAGCAATTGTCCATCTGTTGCAATAGATGGGTAATCTGCTTAAAATAATTTTGTGGTCTGTCGTATTTAATTCCTATTTTACCTCTTTTTTATAGATGCACAAGCTAATAAAAAGTATATTTTATATAATAAATAATAACATTTACATTCACAATAATGAGTTAAAAATATCAAAGTCCATAACAAACAATAACACAAGTTTTGTTATTACAACTTGTGGTACCTAAATAAATACATTTGTTATTGATCCCTTCATTAGTGGTGCCTAAATAAAGACATTTGTTAAAAAAAATTTAATAATGTGTAACAACCCGAAATCACCTTTCGGGACGTCATACCATACTTAAGGTTACAAGTAGTCCCAAGCTAACCCTTTGAGCCTGTTTCTACTAATAACACTCATTTCAAGATGAAATAATTCAAACACTAGCATAGTCATATCATATGAAAGGAAATACAAAGAAAATGCTTGATCCAAATGACCACAATACTAGAAACCTCAACACAACCACAATCTGATAACTGGTCTGACAAAGCCTCTACTAATTCATGAACTAGAGAGCCGTTGGGACAGGTCCCCAACTGACGCAAAATGAACTGGTAATAGCAACATAGTCTCTAAAAAATATGGAGATGTCTGAAAATAGGTCCTCACACCATGAGGATTCACCACTATAGACTCGCCACTGTAGGAATGTAGATAGAGGTACTCGAAAATCACTAACGAGCTTGGGACTGAGCACTTGAACCTACATTATAAGACAATGTAGCACATAGACGTATATGTGGATCAGCACTTGGGAATGTACTGAGTATGTGGGGGTGCATGCATTTATATAAAAAAAATATCAATACTTCTTTGATCAAATCATACATGTAATAAATAATGACTCACATGGCTTGAATAAGTATAAAATGCAAAGCTCATGAGTCACGTAAAATGGAACATGTAACACAATCTCGTAAGTCATTATGCTTTTTGCTTTGAAATTTGTACTTTTCTTTTATTCTCATTACTCAAGGCTAAAGAAAACTTTAAGCAATACTTTCAACTCATGCATATGTCTCATACAGAGTAAAACTTCTTTAATGCTCAAGAACTCATAACTCTTTTGAACTCAAGTACTTGGAATTCGAAATCATATAACTTTGGAACATACTTGAAGGCATTTCATTCACGTTAGAAAAATATCTCATTTCAAGCTTTAGGGAAAAATACTCATATCAAAGGAAAGTATTTTAGTTTTAAAGGAAAATATCTTATCAAAATGGAAAATACTTTAGTTTAGGGAGTTCCTCTTAACCGACATAAACCATGCGAGCTACATGGAGTCCAATGTTAAGTCCTCTTAAGGAAGAGACCTCATGTTGGGGAGAGGCGTCATACCCTTACCAAGGAGTATAACCTAGGACCACTGATCACTAAACAAACTCGGCCTCGGTCCCAATATCAACTCGCCTTAGGCCCAATAATAATGATAAACTCAGCCTCAGCCCCAACCTACCGTGGCATGTAGTTTTGGGGTAAGAAACCGTAATAACATACCCGCTCGGTGCTAAATACTACTCCCTTTAGATTATCTGCACTCATCTCATAAAAATCCACTTTTAGAATAATCTCATGGTTTAATAAGAACCCAATAATCAAATCTGTATTCTCATGTAGTAGAGTGGATTTCAAAACTCAATGACCATTAGGTCAAAACATTTCTCAATAATCTCAGAATACTCATATCATGGGTTCTTATAGCACAATAGTTCATAAAATCTCAAGTCTCAAGTAGGGCTTAATAACTCATAATTCAATCTCAAGTTAAAACTTATCAAAAGCATAATAGATAGCATATAGATTCATAACTCATGTAGAAATCTGAAAATTTCAGCAATTTATCGCAAAATCTCAACATACTCATGTACTTCAATGTTTCAAACATTTCAACTATTAACTTCTCAAGGATTAAAATCATGAGGTATAGACCCAGCTGCAATTTCTCAAGAAAACATGTAAAAATTATGCCATTAGACTCTCAATTCAAGGAAAACTTCAATTCAATTTCATGTAAAATCTCATAAATTGCAAAAAATTATAGTTTAAATAAGCCTTTGGGAACAAGGGTGAAAGGATTACCCTTGTTCAAAACCCCACATACCTTAGATTATGAAATTGGATGAACAAGCTTGCTCTAAACTCTTCTTCTTACTCTTGAGAGAGGGTTCTTGCAACCCTTGAACTTGGAGAACTCAATTTATTGGATCTATCATGAGTTTTTAGATTTCTTGGAGAAGGGTTTTAGATTTGCTCTTGAGGGAGAAACCCTAGCCTTTGGATATTTTGTGAGATAATGAGTCTATCAAGTTCGTTTGAAATATATATCTGAGGGTTAAAGGGGAAAAGACCCAAAAGGCCTTTTTAAAAAGGACTTAAAAATACTGAACAAGGGGCTGCTATGGTCAGAGCGACGGTCCATCGCATATTAGCCAGGAATGGACACACTGCCTCAATGCGACGGTCGGTGCAACGGTCTATCGCAAACCCGATGGTCCATTGTCTTAGCCATCGCACTTGGGCTAGAAAAGGGAGTTACTACCTTGGTTGCGATGGGCCGAGCGATGGTCCATCGCAGACTCGACGGTCCATCAGATTATTCGTCGCACCTGGGCGGTTCCGACAACTTCAGTAAAACAGCCATAACTTCTCACCCTGATATCGAATTTGGACGAAATTGGTATCATTGGAAAGATAATTCAATTCTCTACATGATAAAAAGTCAAATTTAAGAAAATTTTATATGGTTTAAACACCAATCACTTGGGAAGTCACTTCTCAATTTTTTAGGGTCGAAATTACACTTCACTTGACATGCTCTAAGGCTCGAAATATGAGGGAACTTTGTGGGGTCTTACAATATCTCCCCCTTAGAAACATTCGTCCTCAAATGTCACTATTTAGACTGGGAACATAGGAAAAACAGAGTAAATATAGCTAAATCTTTCTAAACTCTTGAATACCTCAGAAATTGCAAGAACTCATGCAAGAATAGATACATAGCTGCACTTTAGATTAAAAGCGCTAAATTAAGGAAGAACAATTCCCTCAGATTGACCTGAACTCATGGAAAAGAGGTGCGGGTTCTAGACTAGCATGTCTGCTTCTGCCTCCCAAGTAGCACCTTAAATACACTAGTTCCACCATAAAACTTTGACTAAGGGAACTTCTTTTTTTCTTAGTCTACGGATCTAAATATCTAAGATCATAATAGGAATCTCATCGAAGGAAAGACCATTCTGAATATCAGTACTCTCTGAGGGATCTACTACAACGGAATCACCAATATGCTTTTTAAGCATGGGGACATAAAAAATAGGATGAACATTTGACAACTCTGAAGGAAACTCAACCTCATAGGCTACTTTACTGACACGACTCAGGACTCTATATGGGCCACTATAACGGGGACTAAGTTTTCCCTTTTTACCAAACCTCTTCACCCCTTTCATGGGTGAAATCTTCAAGTACACTAAATCACCCATCTAAAACTCAAGATCTCTTTTCCTCACATTGGCATATGACTTTTAACGACTCTGAGCGGTCTTCAACCTCTCTCTAATCAACTTAACTTTCTTCATAGCCTCGAATACTGCATCAGGCCCAATCACGATAGCTTCACCCACTTCAAACCAACTTATGGGTGACCTACATCTCCTAACATACAAGGCCTCAAATGGTGCCATCCCGATGCTAGCATGGTAACTATTGTTATAGGCAAATTCTATTAATGGAAAATGCTCATCCCTACTACCTTTGAAATCAAGAACACATGCCCTCAACATGTCTTCCAGGGTCTGAATGGTCCTCTCAGCCTGACCATCTGTCTGCGGATGAAAAGAAGAACTTAAAAAAACTTGGGTACCAAGACCATGCTGGAATGCCCTTCAAAACTGAGAAGTAAATTAAGTGCCCCTATCCGAAATGATGGACAAGGGAACTCCATGCAGCCTGACTAACTCCCGGATATACAATCTAGCATAATCCTCAGCTGTATAAGATGTATGAACCGGTAAGAAATGCGCGGACTTAGTCAGCCTATCCACAATAACACAAATCGAATCATGATGATGACGCAAAAGAGGCAACCTGGTTACGAAGTCCATATTCACCACCTCCCCCTTCTAAGTAGGTATACCCAAATCTTGCATCGCACCACCAGGTCTTTGGTGCTTTACCTTAACCTGTTGGCACGTTGCACACTTTGCTACGAACTCGGCTCCTTCTTCATACCATTCCACCAATAGATTTCCCGCAAGTTGCGGTACATCTTAGCGGTGCTGGGATAAATAGAATACCGCGCGCCATGCACTTCATCCATAATGCCCTTCCTCAGATCATCAACACACTAGACACACAATCTACCTTGCACTCTCAGCACGCCATCTCCCCCTTAGTAGAAAACCTCTACCTTTTGGTCCTTAATTGCCTCCTTCAGTCAGACCAAACTAGGATCCTTATCTTGCTCCTCCTTCACTTCTGAAACTAAAAAGGATTCGGAACTACTCCGTACCAAAGTACTTCCCTCAACTGAATCAAGCAACCTAACACCCAATCATTCCAAATAATGCATATCACGAGCTAACTCTTTCTTACCTTCCTCTATATGAGCAACACTACTTATAGACAATCTGATAAGGGCATCCACCACTACATTAGCCTTGCTCGGGTGATATAATACACTCATATCATAGTTTTTCAATAACTCCAACCACCTCCTCTGCCTAAGATTCAAGTCCCTCTGAGTAAACACATACTGTAGGCTCTTATGATCAGTAAACACATCAACATGGACACCATAAAGATAGTGTCTCTAGATTTTCAAAGCAAAGACCACAGCAGCTAACTAAAGATCATGGGTTAGGTAATTCTTCTTATGTGGCTTTAACTACCTAGAGGAATAGGCTATAGCCTTACCTCTTTGCATCAACACACAACCCAAACCAATTCTAGACGCATCACAATACACTACAAAACCATCTGTACTATCAGGCAAAGTTAACACAATGACTGAAGTAAGTCGAGTCTTCAACTCCTGAAAATTCTTCTCATAGGAATCTGACCACTTGAACTTAACATTTTTTGGGTCAACTGGGTCATGGTATACGCAATAGAAGAGAAACCCTTAATAAAACGGTGGTAGTAGCCCGCCAGACCCAAGAAACTTCTAATGTCAGATGGAGATATAGGTCTAGGCCAATTTCATATAGATTCTGTCTTTTGGGGATCAACTCTAATACCTTTGGCTGATACAACATGACCTAGAAAGGCTACAGACCTTAGCCAAAATTCACACTTACTGAATTTGGCAAAAAACTGGTGGTCTGTAAGAGTTTGTAAGATGATTCTAAGGTGGTTTTCATGGTCATTCTCATTATGGGAGTACACAAGGATTTCATCTATGAACACTATGATAAATATATCTAGATATTGCTTGAATACTTAGTTCATGAGGTCCATTAAGGCTACTGGGGCATTGGTTAGCCCAAAAAACATGACTAGAAATTCAACGTGACCATAGCGGGTTCAAAAAGCTATCTTTGGAATATCACATTCCCTCACTTTAAGTTGATGATAGCCGGATCTAAGTTCTATCTTAGAGAAATAACTTACACCTTGCAACTGATCAAACAGGTCATCGATTCTCGAAAGAGGATACTTTTTCTTGATAGTGACCTTGTTAAGCTGATGATAGTCAATGAATATATGCAAAGAACCGTCTTTCTTTCGCACGAATAAGATAGGTGCGCCCCAAGGAGAAATACTAGGCCTAATGAATTCTTTATCTAAAAGATCTTTGAGTTGCTCTTTCAACTCCTTAAGCTCTGCAAGTTCCATATGGTATGGCAGAATAGAAATAGGTCGAGTATCGGGAAGAAAGTCAATCCTAAATTTTATCTCTCTATCAGGAGGTACCCCTGGGAGATCTTCTAGAAAAATATCTGGAAACTCATTAACAATTTTGACTGACTGAATAGTTGGAGCCTAGAAATTAGTATCTCTGACTCTAACTAGGTGATAGATGCAACCCTTGGATATTAGCTTTCTGGCTTTAAGATAGGAGAAAAAATAACTCTTGGGAGATACCGAACTCCCGGACCACTCAAAATTTGGTTCATCAGGAAACTGAAACTTGACCACACGGGTACGATAGTCTATAGACGCATAACAAGAATGAAGCCAATCCATACCCATAATAAGGTCAAAATCCACCATGTCTAACTCTATCAAATTCGTAAGTATGATTCTATGAAGAATAGTAACAGGACAATCTCTATACACTTGTTTAGCAACAACTGACGCCCCTACAAGTATGGAGACTAGGAAAGGCTCAGGAATCTTTTCGGGACTCATTTTGAAATTCACAGGGGTCACATAAGAGAGACTTGACCCGGGTCTCAATAACACATAAAAATCAAAACAAAAGATGCGGAGCATACCAGTAACAATATCGGGAGAGTCCTCCTGCTCCTGATAGGATGGTAAGGCATAGAATCTGTTCTAGTGCTGACCGCCAACAGTGCTAGATGAAGCATCCTGAGTCGGGGTGGGATAGGGTACATGATCTGGTGCACTAGTAGCCTATGCCTGAGGTCGGGCATCTCTGTTCCCCTGTCTACCATGAGGTCAATTTCTAAGTCTGTAGCCCTGCTTTCCACAACCAAAATAGCTCCTCAAATCTACGAAACACCCATCGAGATGATCCCTACCACACTTAACACAAGGAGGATAACGGGGCCTGTTACCAACACTGTTCTACGACCTAGATATAAAAGACCTGCCCCTTGCTCCTGCCTACTTCTAGGCATGGGAGAACTAGCTGATGAAGGCACTGGCATAAACGGACGTCTCAGAAACTGAGGGCAGTTCCCTCCATGGAACCTAGGCTGGCTAAACTCATGGTTCTCAAATCTGGCTCTCTTGTTACCCCTTACTCTATCTCTTTATCTAATCTTATCTGCCTCTATCTGCTGGTCATGAGTCATCAATCTAGCCAGATCCATATCCCTATGCAGTATTACAGTTCTATACTCCTTCAGTACCAACCCAGAAACACTGGTCACGAACTTGCTCATACTAGCCCGGGTGTCAGAAATCAAATCAGGAGCATACTTGGCCAACTGATTGAACTTCAAGCAGTACTCCTTAACAGCCATGGAGCCCTACCTCAAGTTCATAAACTCTTTAATCCTTTCCTCCTTTATCTTAATCAGAAAAAACTTATCCAAGAATACATCTTAGAATACCTGCCAAATCATAGGAGCGGCATTCTCGTCTCTACCCTTTTTCCATGATACAACCCAGTCATAAGCAATGTCCTTTAGCCCGTAGGATACCAACTCAACACTTTCTTCCTCAGAAATATGCATCACCTATGTGATCTTTCTCACCTCCTTAAGTTATAACTGTGAGTCCTCATCTGCCTTAGACCCATAAAACTCTGGTAAATTCATCCACATGAAATCATGAATCCTAGTCGCAACTATATCACCTCTTTGCTGATTAGTAATTACAGCCTAGTTATTAGCTCGAACATTGATGGTGACTTCTTGGGCTAATGCCTAAAAGGCCGCCCGAAACTCAGCATGAGTACCATCTCATTCAAAGAATCAATAGGTGGGGGTTGCCCATCATCGTTTCTGCGGGCATTTGCTCTTCGAAGAGGCAATTTCTGAAATAGATAAGCATAATTATTAGGTGAGAGGGACAACTGTTGGCATGATAGAATCCAAAAAAAAACAACTTTTTCCTAAAACATCTCGTAGCCTCTTGCTCATATATGTGGCGTGCTACACAACGATGATCAAGACTCTACTTAACGTGGCTTGTCAAACTCCCTAGGACTCCTTAAAATCCTAGGCTCTAATACCAAGTTTGTAACGACCCGAAATCACCTTTTGGGACGTCATACAGTGCTTAAGGCTACAAGTATCCCCAAGCTAACCCTTTGAGCCTGTTTCTACTAATAACACTCATTTCATGATGAAATAACTTAAACACTAGCAAAGTCATATCATATAAAAGGAAATACAGAGAAGATGCTCGATCCAAGCGACCACAATACTGGAAACCTCAACACAACCACAATCTGATAACTAGTATAACAAAGCCTCTACTAATTCATGAACTAGAGAGCCACTGGGACAGGTCCCCAACTGACTCAAAATGAAATAGAAATAGCAACATAATCTCTTAAAATATGGAGATATCTAAATACAGGTCCTCGTACCATAAGGACTCACCACTGTAGGAATGTAGATAGAGGTACTCAAAAATCACTGACGAGGTTGGGACTGAGCACCTGAACCTACATTATAAGACAATGTAGCACATAGACGTATATGTAGATCAGTATTTGGGAATGTACTGAGTATGTGGGAGTGCATGCATTTATATAAAACAACATTAATACTTCTTTAATCAAATCATGCATGTAATAAGTAATGACTCACATGGATTGAATAAGTATAAAATGCACAGCTCATGAGTCACGTGAAATGGAACATGTAACACAATCTCGTGAGTCATTATACTTTTTGCTTTGAAATTTGTACTCTTCTATTATTCTCACTACTCAAGGATAAAGAAAACTTTAAGCAATACTTTCAACTCATGCATATGTCTCATGGAGATTAAAACTTCTTTAATAATCAAGAACTCATAACTCTTTTGAACTTAAGTACTTGGAATTCGAAATCATGTAACTTTGGAACATACTTGAAGGCATTTCATTCATGTTAGGAAAATATCTCATTTCAAGCTTTAGAAAAATACTCATATCAAGGGAAAGTATTTTACTTTTAAAGGAAAATATCTTATCTAAATGAAAAATACTTTAGTTTAGGGAGTTTTTCTTAATCGACATAAACCATGCGAGCTACATGGAGTCTAACGTTATGTCCTCCTAAGGAAGAGACCTAACGTTGGGGAGAGGTGTCATAATCTTGCCAAGGAGTATAACCTAGGTCCAGTGATCACTAAACAAACTCGACCTCGGGCCTAATATCAACTCGACCTTAGGCCCAATAATAATCATAAACTCGGCCTTAGGCCCAACCTACGGTGGCATGTAGTTTTGGAGTAAGAAACTGTAGTAACATACCCGCTCGGTGCTAAATACTACTCCCTTTAGATTATCTGCGCTCATCTCGTAAAAATCCACTTTTAGAATAATCTTATGGTTCAATAAGAACCCAATAATCAAATCTGTAATCTCATGTAGTAGAGTGGATTTCAAAACTCAATGACCATTAGGTCAAAATATTTCTCAATAATCTTAGAATACTCAAATTATGGGTACTTATAGCACAATAGTTCATAAAATCTCAAGTCTCAAGTAGGGCTAAGTAAATCATAATTCAATCTCAAGTTAAAACTCATCAAAAGCATAATAGATAGCATATAGATTCATAACTCATGTAGAAATCTGGAAATTTCAGCAATTTATCACAAAATCTCAACATACTCATATATTTCAATATTTCAAACATTTCAACTATTAACTTCTCAAGGATTAAAATCATAAGGTATAGACCCAGCTGCAATTTCTCAAGAAAACATATAAAAATTATGCCATTAGACTCCCAATTCAAGGGAAACATCAAAATATTATAATTGATAATAATGGGTGAAAACCCCCAATTTAATTTTATGTAAAATATCATAGATTGCAGAAAATTATAGTTTAAATAAGCCTTTGGGCACAAGGGTAAAAGGATTACCCTTATTCAAAACCCCACATACCTTAGATTATGAAATTGAATGAACAAGCTTGCTCTAAACACTTTTTCTTACTCTTGAGAGAGGGTTCTTGCAACCCTTGAACTTGGTGAACTCAAATCTCAACTCAATTTGTTGGATCTATGGTGAGTTCTTAGATTTCTTAGAGAAGGATTTTAGATTTTCTATTGAGGGAGAAACCCTAGCCTTTGGATGTTTTGGGAGATAATGAGGCTATCAAGTTCGTTTGGAATATATATCTAAGGGTTAAAAGGGAAAAGACCCAAAAGTCCTTTTTAAAAAGGACTTAAAAATACTAAACGGGGGCTACGACAGTCAGAGAGACGGTCTGTTGGATCACCTTTCGCACGTTGGCCAGATATGGGACACACTGCCTCGATGCAACGGTCGAAACGAAGGTCTGTCGCAAACCCGACGGTCCATCGTCTTAGCCGTCGCACTTGGACCAGAAAAGAGAGTTACTACCTTGGTTGCGACGGGCTGAGCGATGGTCCATCCAGACTCGACGGTCCGTCGGATCGTTCGTCGCACCTGGGCGGTTCCGACAACTCTCAGTAAAACAGCCATAACTTCTCACCCCGATACCCTTTTGGACGAAATTGGTATCGTTGGAAAGCTAATTCAATTCTCTACATGAAAAAACTCAAATTTAAGAAAATTCTATATAGTTTAAACACCAATCACTTGGGAAGTCACTTCTCAATCTTTTAAGGTCAAAATTACACTTCACTTGACATGCTCTAAGACCCGGACTACGAGGGAACTTTGCAGGGTCTTACATAATGACATAATAATATAGTGATTTTATAGTACTGTAACATGAGCCCCAACAGATGATTAATGTGTTGCAACAGTGAATAATATGTTGCAACAGATGAATCACCTGTTGGTAATTCATGTTACACTACTATAGAACTTGAAGTTGATTCCAACAGATGAGTCATCTGTTGGAAAAGTTAACTCATTTGTTGCAACAGATGTATTTGTTACAACAAATTATACATCTGTTGCAACAAATAAATAACCTATTGGGATAGATTAGTTACCTGTTGCAACAGACGACTCGTCTATTAGAATTGAGTTCAGGTTTTATTACAACAGGTAAGTAATCTATGTCAATAGATGACTCCTCTGTTGTAATAGATAACTCGTTTGTTGTAACAGATGATCCATCTATTTGATTCATGTTACAGAAATATAGAACCATAAACATGAATCCAACATATGAGTCTTCCGTTGCGACAGATGAATCTTTTATTCGGTTCATGTTTATGGTTCTATCTATTATTTTGAAAACAAGAGTAGTAGTGTACCCAAATGACATATTCAACTAAAAATCATAATTTTACTTACCAACGTCGCCTATAAAGTAATGCCAAAGTGATGTACGACACTAAATTTGACCTAAAAATTTGGTCAAGTAACAGCAGTAGCGGTAACAACAACAACAATGGTAAACAAAAAAAAGATGATGATGATAATGACGCACAAGATGGTGAATAAAGCAGCAGCAACAATGAACAACAAAAATGGCAAAGAGAGAGAAAACAACAATAATGAAAAGAGAGAGAAAACGTGCATTTTTATTCCCTCCGTTTCTAGTTATATTAGGTCAACATTTGAATTAAAGTATAAATTAAAAAACTTAACTTTTCCAAATTTCTTAATTACTAATAAAGTAATTGTCACTTATACTCAATTATTAAAACTTGAGTCACCTACACCTCATTTTCAAACTCTTTTGTCACTTTTAGCTAAATTGCCCAAGAGACTATACTAAAATCGATTTATAAATTTATTCACGGTGTTCTATAAAATAACTGCACGAAGTGTGGTCAAATTCACTAGTTTAATATAATTAAGAAAGTTAAATGAGTGATTTTTATGTCACTTTTTCTATTCCTAACTTTATTATTATACTAAAAATTCGACCTCACAAAACATAGTCGACGGTAGACAATACACTAAAATTACTTTTCATTGACTTGATAAATTCACTTGTGAACCCTAAACAACTATCTGCAATAGTTAACAAACTCAAAATTAATGAATTATGAAAATTTATAAAAGAAACAACAAAACCAACACTTTAAGCATGTCTAGCTGTACAATTTTCAGTAATTAAATTAGGGAGAACATTAAACAATTATCAATATCACAATATTTTTAACTTATATTAATGAAAGCATGAAATAAAAACAACAAACAGTAATCTTTTCTATCTATAAAAAAAAGGTCATAGTCCTACCACGTGACGCTCCTCTTCATACAATTTTATATGATTTTTTTTTTGTCATTCAACAATTATTTATCTTCTATAAAAACTCTTATATAATCTATTAATTTGAGAAAAAGAAGAAGTTGTTTTCCATAAAAGATGCAAAGAAAGGAAAAAATCAAAAAATTTCTAACAGAAAAATAAGTAACAAAAAGGCAATACTCTGAACTCTTAACATAAAATATAGTAAAAAGAAAGATTAAATATAGTGTATATAAGAAATTGATACAAATAAGAGTAGATTTTAAAAAAAAAAAAAAATTGGCATTGAGTGCAAAAAATTACCTTGTAAGAAATGCATTCAACATTGAGTAGATTCGACATATGTACCAGTCATCTCAATACAAAAAACACAACTTAAACTACCAAAATTTAACAAAAATTGAGCAAGAAATAGTTATGAAATACAAAATGTTAACTTTTCAACTAAAAAAAAAGAAAATCTTAATCCATAAAGAAATAAATTCATTTCAACATATTGAGAATAGAGCACATATAAATAAGTTAAAGCAATTCTTGAGCTGTGGGAGTGCCACATCAGTGTATTCTCATTCAACTTTATGCATATATATATATATATATTAGTTTAGGGTACGTGAGTTGTACATTTATAAAAAAATATATATAAATATAGAATAAGAATGAATTTTGTGTAATACAATTAACGTTGAGTTGGATGCAACATTCATTTAAATGAAAAGATAAATATTACTTCTTCCGTCTATCTTTACTTCTCCACTTTTCTATTTTGGGATGTCCACCAATACTTGTCCAGTTTATCAAGCCAATGGATAATTTACCTATTTTTAACCAATGAATAATGTATCTATTTTTACCTATTTTACTCTTAGCATTAAATACGATTCATTACCTAATGTATTTTTTAAAGTATTAAATTTATTATATTCAAAGAAAAATATGATAAAATTATCCCTATCATTTATTGTTTTCTAATCCCTGTACGAATAGAAAAGTGGACAAGTAAAGATGAACAGAGGGAGTAATACAGATAAATGAAAAGATAAAAATAAATGAAAAGTTATAAAATTATAAAATTGAAGATAATGAGATATATGCCTTGTAGATCCATGGAACTTACGCCCTATGTTTCAAGGCTTAACCTCGCCCTGTACTGTATAAAACGTCTTGCCTCACCCCCGTTTTTTAAAACAGTGATCAGAAGTGACATAATGAAATACAACTACTCTGTTTCTTAATATAGTGCTATTGTCTAAGTGGATCCTTAGGGGTCGTTTGGTGCACTATCCGAGATAAATAAAGATATCTCATGAGGTTGGAAATCTCATGGAATCATTTTATCCCTCGCTTTCCATAGGATAGTAATTTCACCATCTTAGTATAAATGGTGGGATAAAATAGTCCCGGAATTAAATAATTCCTTCAATCAAATGTGGAATAAGGTTAATCCCAAACTTTATTCTGAGATTATCTTTCTAATCTCTTCTACCAAACGATTCCTTATGGTATTAGAACTTTTAGTATTAGTTGATAATGCTATAAATATTACAATTATAATCCGACACGAACTTATTTCTATAGGAAACAATTTAGTTTTAAGTAAATATAACTTTTGTATTCATTTTATTTGATCAATGATTTATTTTGTTAAAAGTTTAAAGTACCAAATAAAACAAAAACTAACATTAATATAAAGAAGACACATGCACCCCCAAAGACAAAACTCACGCTAATCCATTGGCCATCATCCCTTTTAAAATTTTTAACTATTCTCAAAATGCATTCTCCGGAAGAACTTATTTTTTGATTTTGTTTTTATATATAGGAGATCTAAAAGAAGTCATTTTCATCTATTTATTTGAAAGAGGGCAATAAGTCTCATTTTTCTGTGTACCTTAAATAGGGGATCTCTTTTGAACTATATTTATATTCTTTTATAAAAACAACTTATAAAATTTGGTGTCAAATACCGAAGATCGGTTTTAAAGGACTAAATATTTTATAAATGAAAGTCCAGTTTACGTAGAATATAGAGTTCAAGTGCAATCAAACTCCTAAAACATAAATGTAATCATTCATTTTATCCGATATAAGCTTATTAAATTCAAAAACAATCACCAATTGATCCAATTTTTATCACCGATTTATCCAATATGAATAGAGTTTTGCTTAGCTTTTATATCAAAAGAAAACCTAAGCCCAAAAATGAAGAAAGTCAATTATGTCAATTATAGCATAATCAATTCAAAAATTGATCAGCCAATTTCAATTTCTTACGAATCCCTTTTTCTCATAGGAGTAAGAAAAAATATATTCAATTCATAACTCTCTTTGCTTAAAGAATTTTTATCATTAAAATTCTGTTTTAAAAAAAGTTTTCACAACAAATTGTTTCAAAACAAAGAATATATGGTAAATTTATGACCTATGGTAACCTTTAATATTCTTGATAGATATTATTAAAATCAATGAGAATTAAATAGAACCTTCAAAACACTTGCAAAATATGTCGACATTCTTTTAGCAAGACCAAATATGAAAAGAACTTTCCTCTGACCTTATATGTTGCTCAATAATTCAAGATTTTTCATATATAATATGCATCAATGAAAATAACATAGAGGATGGCTCTTGATAACAACTATAGACTTTAAAATATCAAAAAATATATGCATATATTTTGATATTGCAACATAAAATTAGACAGAGAAAGCATAATAAATGAGGAGGGCTTTAAGGTCACTTAGATTTCCCTTTCTTTGATAGCCCTTTTGTTAATGATTCCTTTTAGGGTATTTTTCTTGCCTTCAACTTGTTATCAGTTGATGGTGACTTCCCTCATTGGCTCCTTCTTTTCTTCTGATTTTTCTCATTTTACATGTAGACAACCTATAATATATGTGAAAAAATTGCATTAATTAGTGTGTAACAGTGTTGTCATAAGAAAAAAGAGCAACAAGCTCTAAGGTCATTTGGGACTTGAAATGTTTATCAAATCTTTGAAAGGTCGCGTAAAAACTATTCAATTAGTTTGAAAAAAGTAAAACTTGATATGAAACAATACTTAATTCTTGATATGACACCTCTAAAGTTGTTTCTTCAGAGTTAACAATAAGTGTTCGTTGACTTCTTGATTTATTGTTGAACCTCATCAGACTCTCAAGAGCTGAATTTTCTTGAAAAAACTACCATAACGTATAAGAACATGGAATCTTAATTACAACACAGTAACTAAACAATCGACATTAGAATAGATCCATCCAATTTTGGTATCATGCTAGAGAAGTTCAATTATTTTTCTTTTGATTTTCTTCTTATAAAAGGAGCATTTGAAATTTTCATTACAAAAGCAACATAAATCTGCCTCCGTTGACATATATACATTTAACAATTAACATATTACTTCAAGCACTATAGTTCTTCCTCCTCTCTGTCCCCAGTACTAAATAAGAAGGAAGGAAAACAACAAACAAATAAAAAAGAAAGAGACCTTATACATATCTTCCTTGGAATATAGTAGAATGTGTTTGTTACATCAATCTTAAATATGTGACAAAACTTTTTTGAGTATATAGTTTTATGGAGAGGGATTAGTTGACAAATAGCTTGAAATATACTTGTTGCGAACATATTCTGGTGCAGCGTAACCCCGAGGTCCTATTATCCTGGTTGAAACATGTGTTTCATCTCCCTCGGGACCATCTCTTGCAAGGCCTCTTTTGTATCTAGATATGCACTGTATAGAAAATTTTGTAATGCAACATTGTTAAAAGTGTATATTGTATATACTACCTATGTACATTTTCCTTTGTCTTTTCTTTTTATTATGATAGTTATTATGATAGTTTTTGCTATAAATATTGACATTTTTGGACGAAGTTTCTCTAGTGAAAATTGACCTAATATTTTAAGTTCTGAAAATAGAAGATCGTTTAGGTTTTACATAGGCTAATATCACACTAGTTCAACCAAAAAAACTATCACAGACCGGTTGCTTATGATGGAGGACGAGCTAATGAGGGCGATCAATGAAAAGGATTGACAAGCTTCTAAAGAAGGGATGCCCATACACCTTCTGCGATTCCATGTCAGAATAAGAATGAGAGAGAAAAGTGAGATTTTTATAAGAAATAATACAACTGCATATGTTACTTGCTTTTTTAGACTCAACGATAGCGTAGTCCAAGGGCAAATGCATGAGGCTTGGTTGAAAGCTCTAACTTTCTGCTCTAGTATGATAAGATAAGTCTGTTATGAAATAACAGACGGAACAAAAATGCCTTTATGCATCCAAATTAGAAGTTAGAAATTTTCAAAATGAAAGTTATGCTCGCCAAAGTACAAAAAAACAACAATAACAACATACTCAGTGTAATTCCATAAATAGGACTCGCCAAATAATTGACATAATTAAACCTCATCTATACCGGGCCACACTAGTTGTTGTATTGTTACAACAGAGTGATGGTGGTTCTACCAGCATGAAAGAAAGTAAGTACAGAAGCCTTAGCATCTGTCAAAATAAAAAGAAATACTAAAGCAGCTTAAGGCATAACAATGAGACAACTATGATTATAGTCACTAGTACGAATTCCACTACTTTTTTATTTTCCAAGCATGAGATGATCATGGTCCTATTGTGATTTCTTAGTATTATTGGATGTCGAGCTTTTCCTTGTTCCATTTTTGAAAAAATCAAAAAATAAATCACATGCAGCCTCAGATGAAAGATCCAAGAAGAAGAATCTCGTCTTATCTTTCAGCCAAGTAGCAATTTCATTGTTCTTAAAGAAGTAATCATCCTTTGATAGCTCTTCAAACTTGATTTTCGGACAGGGATGGTAAAGTAAACCATATGACAGATCAAATATGGAGGAATTAAAATTAAATAGAATGGATGTCTGATAAAGAAAGTCACAAGAAGGAACATAGGGGAATATAGTTACTGCTACTGCAATAGTCTAACAAATTTTCAAGCATTTAGAGCTCTGAAAGTGTGGACAGCATTCAACATAAAACAATATTTCTTCCCTCATTGGCAAGAAAAAATATGTCTTGAAACCTTGATGACGACACTAAAGTGCTCATGATGTGAGAAAAAGCACACAATATGTTTTGCACCTTGCTTCCGAGTTTAAGCGTGCCTATGACAATATTGACCTGAAAAACTCTGATTGCACCACAATACTCAATAGGCACCACAATACTCAACAGTTTCTTTTAAACCATGATAGCTCCATATACAAGAATAGTTGAATTGTAGAAGTAGAACTCCTAAATATAGAAAAACTCAAAGAACCCTAAACCTAGTTAATATAAAAGTTAATTGTTTTCCATAATAAACTTAAAAAGTCAGGTACAAAAGAAACTTGCATGTCAACAAAAATCGAGATAAAGTAAGTTGATCGAGATAGAGAAAGTTGTACTTACTCTCATCATGATCATCGGAAGGTGTAGAACACCACAATGGTTAGCTGTATCACCACCTAAAATTTCGACCACCGTTAATGACAAATCAAGATTAAAATATTTATCCCTATAGAATAAAAATATGTAATGTGTAATGACTATTAGATAAAGTTGAATATATATGATGAAAAAATACAAATCCTATACTTGTAATACCCCATAATTCTCTTGGTTTCTGGACCACTTACGACTCATTCTTTAAAGTCGTAAAGACTCTTACGAGTCATATGTGGTAGTCGTATCCAAGACAATGTGTTTGAGTTGAAATTTTGTTCTACGTATGACTATAACCCTTTTAATCATATAGAGGGTTACGAGTCATATGAAACCAAGTCGTAAGGACATCAATGTACACTCCTTGAGGTTCTGTTCAAGATAAAATTCACGGATACTAGTCATATGCTAAGGTATGAGTCATAAGATGTGACCCGTACCCTGACTAGTATACAATACAAGAATCAAGCCTCATGTTTTGATATATTTATAAGATACTTGGACATGTATTAAGTCCTCAAATAGCTCCTAGCTCATGAACAAGTCAAAACCTCCCTTAGCGATTAAATTCTCGGGATATACATAACTATAGTCATCTTCAAATGATCATAACTTTTATTTTACTACAAATTATTGAGATCAATACCCACCAACAGATAGGTATTAGAATTATCTTTCCAACTATACCAATTTTGCCTTAATCCGACATCAGAGTGAAAAGCTATGGCCGAAATACTGAAGCACTGTCAAGTTGTGTCACACACCGTCCAGCATACGGGTTGCCAAGTGTAACTCGTACCCAGAACATACGAGTCATATCGTAGACCCATAAGGACTGCCGAGAATTTTCTGTAAAGTTTAGTTTAAGGGCTTTTTAGTCTTTTACCCTCTTATAACTCCCAAGCCACGATATTTAACCCCAAGTGGCATTACTTTGCCTCTATTTCCATCGATTTAAACAACATAAACTCCTCATCCACTCTCAACAACAATATTAGGATTTTCTCTAAAGATCATAACCCAAGAACAAAATTCAAGCCCTTTCTCAAGAAACTAAAAAATTCAAGAATCTTCAAGAATTCATCTAGTGAGGTATGTGTGATGTTCATCTATGGGCCATTTTTCACTCATGAATTTCAAGAATCTATTTTTATATTCTAAATCATGAATTTACATGTTTACAATGAGTTATCTTCATAAAGCTTTTATGAGTTTTGAATATACATGATGTTTACAAGTGTTGTTCATTGAAAGTAGCCCTTACACATTTGAAGCATGAAGTTTCCATGTTAAATCCCTAATTCATGGTTTTGTGTTGTAACTATGGTATTGTTACATGCTTTACCCCTTTCCCATGTTTAAGATCATGACCCCACATGTGTTTGATGAAATATCTAAATGACTTGTATTTTGAACAATGATCCTTTATTATGGTTTTAAAGCTTCATACGTCCTTATTAATAATTCATTCAGTGTTGAGGGTTATGAATACCCAAAACTTAGTTGTTTACATAGTTTCAGTACTTACAGAATGATTTCAGATAAACCATGAGCATTAATCTTTAGTCGGTTATTAAGATCAGTTGTTTCTTCAGTTAAACTTAGTTCAGTATAGTAATCAGTGTCAATTTAGTTAGGAGTAGGATTTAGTACTGAGTAAATGCAGGACGAGGGCTTACTCATCAGTTAGGTGGAGTTGTTAGTAGCTATCCCTATATTCTAGAACTACGTAGCCAGTGTAAGATATGAGGAGTCACCCATCAGTTTAGGCTTGACTTTCTCTCAGGGGTCACCTTCCAGTTTAGGCTTAACACCCTAGTCCTTCAGTACACCAGATCAGTGGATCCACACAGTTAGCGTTAGTACTCGTGGAACGGTACTGACACCCTTCCAACTAGGGTCACAGATTAGACCCTGATTAACTCAGATTAGGGCATGTCAGTTAGATGATACCTCCTATAGTCTCAATTCAGTATTCAGTACAGAATTTAGTTCAAGTTTTACTTGACCATAGCATACAGTTTATCAGTTATTCAAGTACTAGATTTTAGTATTTCAGTTTAACAACTATTTCAGTATCATGTTTTATGCTTGGTCATGCATTCTTAGATTTTATAGCTTTCATGCATTTATGCATCAGCTATCTCATGCTATTCAGACAGTCAGTTTTTCATGCCTAGTTAACCCTTGCATTACAGCCTAATCTCATCTCATATACTAGTACATTTAAAGTACTGACCGCATACTTTCTCCATGCTATGATTTCTTATATCATAGTGTAATACCCCGTATGTTTCTAAGCTAGGAGACGAACCATTTTTTCTACGTATGAAACCTCTTATCCTGTGAGTAGCATTTTAGTGCATGACTTACAATGAGTATCCTAGCTATAATATAGCTTATGATGCATTAAGCATGTTCATATGAGTCACTTAAGGTAATACAAGCTAAGAGTTTTTGAATCCATCAAGTTTTAGTGTTTGATTTTGTAAGGGTCATCTTTGAACGAGTATAACTCGATTTTAATGTAGTATTTCTGCATATTTATACCACCAAATTGTAGATAATTGAATTAGCTTTCCAACGATACCAATTTTGTCTTAATCCAATACCCGAGCAAAAAGTTATACCCATTTTCGTGAGAGACGGTAAGCATAGGCGATTAGTTAGGCGCCCCGTAACCCAAGCAGAGGCGATTAGTTAGGCGCCGCCCAACCCAATCATAGGTGATTGCTTGGGATCCGCCTAAGCCAATTCCAGGTGTCAAAAACACTTCGTCTTGAGTTATTTTAAAGGTAATTAAGTCTTTAAATACTCCTTACACGTCCCTAAACTTAACCCTACAAAATTTATATCTTCTAAACATACTGCAACCCTATTTTCATCTCAAATCTCATCATCCAAGAGAAACATAGGAGAAAAACAGCTAGGGTTCCACAATCAAGCTTGAAGATCAAATTTCAAGGAAAATCTTCCAGCAATCATCAAGAATCTTCCTTCTAAGATATGCGTAGTATTCATCTATGGATTCAATTCATTCATAGAGTTCAAGAATCAATCTTTAAAATACAAAAGCTTGGTTGATTGTGGTGATATGATCATAACCATGTTGATGCTTGTTTGTATTACTATATAATAGTATCATGACTGTATATCTCATGAAAGTTATGTTGTTAGTTGAAAAACATGATCTTTAGATGGGTTGATAGAATGCA
>NC_061116.1:142422172-142513255 GCF_002878395.1 Capsicum annuum | reverse complement strand
AGTATCCAACACTCAATGATCAGTGTTCAGTCCTTGAATTCAGTACTTCTGTACTAGCTATAGGCTTAGTTATAATGTCATCTTCAGTTCTAACCAGATTTGAAACTCAGTTCAGTTCCAGACATGCTTGACCATAGCATTCAGGTTGTTAGTACTCAGTTATCAGCCTTTCAGTACCCCAGTTTATAGAATACCTCAGAGCTATGTCGTACGCTTGGTCTCACATTCAAAAATAATACAGACTTCATGAATCCATGCTTAGATACCTCATTCTACTCAGTTAGTCCTTATCTCCTATGTATAAAACTCAAAAATCTCAGCCCAGCTATTCAAAATAAGTACAGTTTAGCTTTGCAGATCCAGTATTCAGCTATCAGTTATTCACCTATCAGATAAGTTAGTGTATTTATGCACTCGTGTTCAGCTCAGTTCATGTATCATGACTCAGTTTTAGATCCTAGCTATTCAGTCATGACTCAGTTTCTAGGTGTCTTACGCATCCCCTTAATTTCCCTCAGTAGCTCATCCAAGTCAATATTCTTTGAGGGACATAGTGTCCCAAGGGGAGATACATCATACCCCCAAAATTTCATGACATAAACATGCTGCTCTATTTTTTTTTTATGAATCCAGTTTGGAGAAGGGGTACTCATAAGTTAACCCTTAAACTCCAACTTTAGTCGTATGCCATGTTTATAAGATTCAGTTCAGATCATGATATTCAGTATATCTACCACGTCCTATACTTATTTATGTTCTCATGTTTCCGATCATGCATATGGAGTAATTAATCTCAAACTTATCGGTATTATTAGTTTAAGGTAACAGTTTTTCTTAAACTTACTCGTTCTCATGTTCATATTTCAGTGCCAAACTTGGTATTCAGTTCCATGCTCAGTTTTCAGTTCAAATTTGATACCTTTACCATTGCATGTTCATGAGTAAGTTTAGTCATGAATTCACACATCAGATATGTGTGACCAGCTCATTAGTACTTTCAGTCATGCATTCACGTATTATGTCAGTCATATATTCATGGATCAGATATGCATAGATTTAGCCTTTCAGTTGTGCATCAGATATGCATTCTCATTTTAAGAAAACTTACTTTATTAGAATCCTCAATCTTATATTCATGAATCAGCTTCCCATGTATCAGATATGTATGTTCAGTATGTTGTGCTCAGCTTTCAGTCATGCCAGTCATAAACCTATGTTTCAGTAGTATATGTCTTGTACGTACTTCATCTTATCATCCCTCCCACTTCAGTTAATTTCCATTCGAGGACGAATGTTCCCAAGGGAGACATATTGTAATACCCCGTATGTTTCTAAGCTAGGAGACGAACCATTTTTCCTACGTATGCAACCTCCTATCCTCTGTAGCATTTTATTGCATAACTTACAATGAGTATCCTAACTATAATATAGATTATGATGCATTAAGCTTGTTCATATGAGTCACTTAAGGTAATACAAGCTAAGAATTTTTGAATCCATCAAGTTTTAGTGTTTGATTTTGCAAGGGTCATCATTAAACGAGTATATCTCGATTTTAATGTGGTATTTCTACATATTTATACCCACCAAATTATAGATGATTAAATTAGCTTTCCAACGATACCAATTTTGCCTTAATCCAATACCCAAGCGAAAAGTTATGCCCATTTTTGTGAGAGACAGTAAGCATAGGCGATTGGTTAGGCGCCGCCACACCCAAGAATAGGTGATTGCTTGGGCGCCACCTAAGCCAATTCCAGGGGTCAAAAACACTCCATCTTGAGTTATTTTAAAGGCAATTGAGTCTTTAAATACTCCTTACACGTCCCTAAACTTAACCCTACGAAATTTATATCTTCTAAACATACTACCCTATTTTCATCTCAAAGCTCATCATCAAAGAGCACCATAGGATAAAAACAACTAGGGTTCCACAATCAACCTTAAAAATCAAATTTCAAGGAAATTCCTCCGTCAATCATCAAGAATCTTCCTTCTAAGGTATGCGTAGTATTCATCTATGGATTCAATTCATTCATAGAGTTCAAGAATCAATCTTTAAAATACAAAAGCTTGGTTGATTGTGATGATATGATCATATCCATGTTGATGCTTGTTTTTTTTGCTATATAATAGTATCATGATTGTATATCTCATGAAATTTATGTTGTTAGTTGAAAAACATGATCTTTAGATGGATTGATAGAATGCAAGTATGAAATCCACCTTTGCCTTAAAGAATGCATGCAAGGTGTTCGATAAAATGCCTAGTATGTTAGAACTTCATATTTACATGATTTCATGATATCTAAATAACAAGTTCATGTTAGATATACACTTCAATATGAATTTCCATGCTAATTATGTATTCTTATGGTAGTGGCATGAAGCATGTATGATGATGAAGATATGAATTATGTATGCGAATTATATCCATGCTTTTCCTACCATGTTTGAGATGTTGAATAAATACATGAATTTTAATATCCCTAAATCATTACAGTATGAACTAAATGTTACACGTTGCCGTTCCCTTATGCTTGAATGGTTTCCATGCCATTGCTATGAATAGTATATGTTATCGGAATGCCCATGATAGTAGAATATGAGATTTATGACTTGATTATAAGCATTCCTATTTATGATAGATATTATGATGACCATGTACTTCATGAAATCCCCCACTTATGTATTATGGATTATTATTGATGGTCGTGTACTCAAGAAATTCAAGTTGAATCAGTTTCCTTCCATCGAGTACCCCAAAATATAGTTGTGTGCCTAGAGCCATGTCATGTTTTCATGATACTCTCAGTCAAGCCATGATCTACAGAATTCAGTCAGTCATGTGACTCAGGAAAACTCAGAAATCTTACTAATCTCAGTAGTCCAGTAATCTCAGTAGTCTTAGTGCTTAGTAACCTCAGCAACTTCAGTATTCACAGTCAATCTCAATAACTTTAGTACTCTCAACCAGTCCTCAGAACTCAGTACATTCCATCAGTCCTTGGAATCAAGTAAACTTAGTTTAGCTCTGCTAAACAATACCACTAGTATCAGTCCAGTTAATCAGTATCAGTTCAGCTAATCAGTTCAGTTCAGTTATTCAGTTCATCTTAGTTATTCAGTTTAGTATCCTTCAGATGGGAGTAGAGGTTAGCATCGAGTAAACCCAAGGATGGGAACTCACCCGCCAGTTCAGGGTGTGATTCTTAGAAGTAATCCTCGTGTTTCAGAACTACATAGCCAACGTAGGTTGCATATCTTAACCCGTCAGCTTAGGGTTGATGAGGTGGCTTAACTCGTCAGTTTAGGGTTCCCACCGTTCTTATTGAGTACCCGCCAAATAAGGGTCACTCACAGCTGTCCTTACCAGTGTTGCGGTATTGACACCCCTCCAGTCGGGGCAGAGATTAGACCCCAACTTAGCCATAACAGCATAAACGAGGCATGTCGATTAAACACTACCTCCCACAGTTTCAGTATCAGTCTCAGTCAAAGAACTCAGAGCGTTCTTCAGATTTTAGTATATATAGGACTGCCAGATACAGTCATCCATGTAATCAGTTTCAGTAACAGTCTCATTAAATAACTTAAATAGTTCTTCAGATTTTAGTATATCAGGACTGTCAGATATAGTCAACTCAAAAATAAAATTAAACTCAAATAGTTTCCTTCAGATTTATGGACTGTCAGGTATAGTCACTTATTCTATCAATCACAAAGGTTGTCAAAACTCATGCAATCAGTACTCAGCTTTAGGACTATCAGATACAGTCAATCAGAGCAGTTCTTCATAATTTGAACTATCAGAAACATCATTCCTTTATCAGTAATATAGTATCAGTCTCCCAGAATTCAGTAATACAGTACTAGATCCATCACTTAGTAGTGATTTACATATAAAGATCAGTAAACTCAGTTTTTCAAAGTCTCATTATTAGTACACTTATGTTGTCAGTATTCAGACTCATTTGTTAGTATCTCCACGAGTTCAGTTACAGTTACGTATGCATGTATGTACTCCCACGTTCATATCAGTCAGTATTTTTCATGCATATAACCCTTTTCATGTAACCTACCTCACTCATAGACTCAGTATATTCAAACGTACTAACGTATTTACGGTATGGTGCTTTCTCTTATGTTACACTATAGGTTCAGAGGCATGAGCTCTAAATCAGCAGTAGATTTTAGGATCAGCAGTCAGAGTTAGATGTGAGTCCTCATCCTTTGAGGACATGATGATTTCATTTCTATTTCAGTTTTCAATTTATTTCAGTTGTTAGAGTTAGTTGGGGACATGTCCCAGCAACTCCTTATTCAGTTCAGTTAGAGACTTTCAGACTAGATGTCAGATTAGATGTTCATACTTCAGTATTTATATTTCTTTTTGGTATTGTTATATCATATTTTTTAGATATGTATCAGTATTGACCCTTATAGCCTTATAGTTCCATGTATTTCGTATTATTATATGATGATTTACAGTATACAGGTACAGATATCAGTCATGGGTTATCTTGTGGTCCCTTGGGGTCATGAGCACCGTGTAGCACTCAGATTCAGCAAATCTGGGTGTTACAAAACTTGGTATTAAAGCCTAAGGTTCAATAGTGTACTAGGAAATCTGAAAGCTGCATCAAGTAGAGTCTTGTACATGGGTGTGTTGTGCACCACACTTATGTGCAGGAGGCTATGAGATGTTTTAGGAACAGTTTCCCTTTTTTCATGTCTTAAGATCGTGCTATGGCAAGTTTCTCTAAGGAACCCATGTAGATTCATATCATGCACCCCTCATGTTCACTTTACCTTACTTTTAAGGTAACAGAAATAATGAAGTTCAAAGTCCTAAAGATAGGGCTTTCTCAGACAGTCCCTACAGTCAGTTATGGGATTAGCCACAGACTCAAACAGTATCCCATCAGTTCATTATTGTTCCAAGGTCGTATAGATTTTATTCATGATCATGATAACTCATTCTTAAACCCAGAAGTTTAGCAGTAGTAGAGTTGGGATAGTATTATTCTATTTGATCAGATTATGTATTCATGGGGATTAGATCAGTAGGCTTGAACAGTACGAGCTAAAAACATAATTTTATTGACTCAAAATTAAGCATGAAGGTGTGAATGTGATATTAACAGTATATGAGGAAACAAAATCAGATGATGTGTTTAGTAAGACAGGCAGGTGTTGAATAGAATGTAGGTATGTGATGGTAGATCAAGTAACCAAGTCAGACTCTTAAGATTCCAGTAGTAGTGCCAGTATGTATAGAAAAGCAGTAAGGGAAGACGATTCCCAACCCATCCTCTTCTCAGTACAAAGATTTTTACTTTAGCTATCATGAAATCCACTCAGGTCTTACTTATCAACTCTATGGTCCCGAACCATGCTCATGTATCTCTTTTTCCATAATCATGTATGAATTCAATTTCCACCATAAGGAGTCTATTTAACTCTGCAGTACGAGTCATGTTCCATGAGCATAATCTACTTTTACGCACCTTCTACGGGATCATGTGCGCCTTCTGTTCCCAGTATATGGGGTTCAATTCCAGCTCCCTTAGTATTACGAATTATGTCCCACAAGTACAGAAACTCTAGACTCAGGTCATGAAGCTCATGACTCATGTACGCATATCATGCTTTCCAGTATACATAGCTTCCATGACTCATGCTATGACCCTACAGATCAGATACATTTAGACTACGTTATGTATATCCTCAGTTCAGACCTTATTGGTAAATCCAAACTATTGATATTTTATTCCTCAAGTTTCAGTCATGTGTCAAGTTTAGTTTGTATCTATTCATGTTTCAGGTCTTTCGATTTACTCCTCCAGTTAGCTCTCCTTATGGAACACTGTAGTGATGAGCAGTTGTTTAGATAAGAGAAGATTGTTGCATGCTTACTTTGTACAAGGGTGTAGTTGTGAAGATAGGCTTGAATGCCATGATAAATGTGCAAGTAAACGTCTAGCAAGGGGTCATATTTAGAAGTTGGGAAAGTACAAAGTGTAAGTGTACATTTAGATCCTTGACTTATGTCAGTCCCCAGCATATATCCATCAAAAACTTAGTTGCCAACTCAATTATAGTTTCAGTATCCAGCACTCGGTGATCAGTGTTCAATCCTTGAATTCAGTACTTCTATACTAGCTATAGGCTTAGTTATAATGTCATCTTCAGTTCTAACCAGATTTGAAACTCAGTTCAGTTCCAGACATGCTTAACCATAGCATTCAGGTTATTAGTACTCAGTTATCAGTATTTCAGTACCCCAGTTTATAGAATACCTCAGAGCCATGTCGTACGTTTGGTCCTGCATTCAAAAATACTACAGACTTCATGAATCCATGCTTAGATACCTCATTCTACTCAGTTAGTCCTTATCTCCTATGTATAAAACACAAAAATCTCAGCCCAGCTATTCAAAATAAGTACAGTTTAGCTTTGCAGATCCAGTATTCAGCTATTAGTTATTCACCTATCAGATAAGTTAGTATATTTATGCACTCGTGTTCAGCTCAGTTCATGTATCATGACTCAGTTTCAGATCCTAGCTATTCAGTCATGACTCAGTTCCTAGGTGTCTTGTGCATCGCCTTAGTTTTCCTCAGTAGCTCATCCAATTCAGTATTCTTTGAGGGACAGTGTCCCTAGGGGGAGATACATCATACCCCTAAAATTTCATGACATAAACATGCTGCTCTATTTTCTTTTGATGAATCCAGTTTGGAGAAAGGGTACCCATAAGTTAACCCTAAAACTTCAACTTTAGTTGTATACCATGTTTTCAAGATTCAGTTTAGATCATGATATTCAGTATATCTACCAGTCCTAGACTTAGTTATGTTCTCATGTTTCCGATCATGCATATGGAGTAATTAATCTCAAAATTATCGGTATTATCAGTTCAAGGTAATAGTTTTCCTTAAACTTACTCATTCTCATGTTCATATTTTAGTGCCAAACTTGGTATTTAGTTCCATGCTTAGTTTTCAGTTCAAATTTGATACCCTTACCATTGCATGTTCATGAGTAAATTTAGTTATGAATTCACGCATCAGATATGTGTGATCAGCTCATTAGTACTTTCAGTCATGCATTCATGTATTACGTCAGTCATATAATCATGGATCAGATATACATGGATTCAGCCTTTCAGTTGTGCATCAGATATACATTCTTATTTTGAGAAAACCTACTTTATTCGAATCCTCAATCTTATATTCATGAATCAGCTTCCCATGTATTAGATATGTATGTTCAGTATGTTGTGCTCAGCTTTCAGTCATACCAGTTATGAACCCATGTTTCAGTAGTGTATGTCTTGTACGTACTTCATCTTATCATCCCTCCCACTTTATTCAATTTCCATTCGAGGATGAATGTTCCCAAGGGGGAGATATTATAATACCCCGTATGTTTCTAATCTAGGAGACGAACCATTTTTCCTACGTAGGAAACCTCCTATCCTGTGAGTAACATTTTAGTGCATGACTTACAATGAGTATCCTAGCTATAATATATCTTATGATGCATTAATCATGTTCATATGAGTCACTTAAGGTAATACAAGCGAAGAGTTTTTGAATCCATCAAGTTTTAGTGTTCGATTTTGTAAGGGTCATCTTTGAATGAGTATAACTCAATCTTAATATGGTATTTCTGCATATTTATATCCACCAAATTGTATATAATTGAATTATCTTTCTAACAATACCAGTTTCTCCTTAATCAAATACCCGAGCGAAGAGTTATACCCATTTTCGTGAGAGATAGTAAGCATAAGCGATTGGTTAGGCGCCGCCTAACCCAAGCATAGGCGATTGGTTAGGCGCCGCCCAACCTAAGAATAGGCGATTGCTTGGGTGACACCTAAGCCAATTTCAGGTGTCAATAATACTCCGTCTTGAGTTATTTTAAAGGTAATTAAGTCTTTAAATACTCCTTATACGTCCCTAAACATAACCCTATGAAATTTATATCTTCTAAACATACTACAAGCCTATTTTCATCTCAAAGCTCATCATCCAAGAGCACCATAGAAGAAAAACAACTAGGGTTTCACAATCAAGCTTGAAGATCAAATTTCAAGGAAATTCCTCCATCAATTAATAAGAATCTTCCTTCTAAGGTATGCTTAGTTTTCATATATTGATTCAATTCGTTCATAGAGTTCAAGAATCAATCTTTAAAATACAAAAGCTTGGTTGATTGTGGTTATATGATCATACCCATGTTGATCCTTGTTTGTTTTGCTGTATAATAGTATCATGACTGTATATCTCATGAAAGTTATGTTTTTAGTTGAAAAACATGATCTTCAGATGGATTGATAGAATGCAAGTATGAAATCCACCTATGCCTTAAAGAATGAATGCAAGGTGTTCGATAAAATGTCTAGTATGTTAGAACTTCATATTTACATGATTTCATGATATCTAAATAACAAGTTCATGTTAGCTATACACTTCAATATGAATTTCCATGCTAATTATGTATTATTATGGTAGTGGCATAAAGAATGTATGATGATGAAGATATGAATTATGTATGAGAATTATATCCATGTTTTTCCTACAATGTTTGAGATGTTGAATAAATACATGAAGTTTGATATCCCTAAATCATTACAATATGTACTAAATGTTACATGTTGTCATTCCCTTATGCTTGAATGGTTTCCATGCCCTTGCTATGAATAGTATATGTTGTCGGAATGCCCATGATATTAGAATATGAGATTTATGACTTGATTATAAGCATTCCTATTGATGATAGATATTATGATGACCATGAACTTCATGAAATCCCTCAGTCATGTATTATGGATTGTTATTGATGGTCCTGTACTCAAGAAATTTAAGTTGCATCAGTTTTCTTCCATCGAGTCCTGGGGGTACTTGTACCCCAAAATATAGCTGTGTGCCTAGAGCCATGTCATGTTTTCACGATACTCTCAGTCAAGCCATGATCTATAGAATTCAGTCAGTCATGGGACTCAAGAAAAATCAAAAATCTTTGTAATCTCAGTAGTCCAATAATCTCAGAAATCTCAGTGCTCAGTAACCTCAGCAACCTCAGTATTCACAGTCAATCTCAGTAACTTCAGTACTCTCAACCAATCCTCAGAACTTAGTACATTCTGTCAGTCCTTGGAATCCAGTAAATTTAGTTTAGCTCTGCTAAACAATAAAACTAGTATCAGTCCAGTTAATCAGTAGTAGTTTAGCTAATCAGTTTAGTTATTCAAGTTATGTTAGTTATTCAGTTCAGTATCCTTCAGATGGGAGTAAAGGTTAGCACCTAGTAAACCCAAGATGGGAACTCACCCGCCAGTTCAGGGTGTGATTCTTAGTAGCAATCCTTGTGTTCCAGAACTATGTAGCCAGCGTAGGTTGACATATCTTAACCCGTCAGCTTTAGGTTGATGAGGTGGCATAACTCGCCAGTTTAGGGTTCCCACCATCCTTATTAAGTACCCACCAGATAAGGGTTAGTCACAGCGGTCCTTACCAGTGGTGCGGTATTGACACCCCTCCAGTCGAGGCAAAGATTGGTCCCCAGCTTAGCCATAATGGCATACACGGGGCATATCAGTTAAACACTACCTCCCACAGTTTCAGTATCAGTCTCAGTAAAAAAACTTAGAGCGTTCTTTAGATTTTAGTATATACATGACTGTCAGATACAGTCATCCATGTTATCAGTTTCAGTAACAGTCTCAGTAAAGAACTCAGATAGTTCTTCAGATTTCAGTATACTAGGACTGTCAGATACAGTCAACTCAGAAATAAAATTGAACTCAGATAGTTTCCTTCAGATTTATGGACTGTCAGATACAGTCACTTATGCTATAAATCACAAAGGTTATTAGAACTCATGCTATCAGTACTCAGCTTCCGGACTATCAGATATAGTTAATCAGACCAGTTCTTCATAATTCGAACAGTCATAAACAATCATTCCTTTATCAGTAATATAGTATCAATCTCCTAGTATTCAGTAATACAGTACCAGATCCATCACTTAGTAGTGATTTACATATCAAGATCAATAAACTCAGTCTTTCAGAATCTCATTATTAGTACACTCATATTGTCAGTATTCAGACTCAGTAGTCAGTATCTCCACGAGTTCAGTTACAGTTATGTATCCATGTATGTACTCCCACGTTCATATCAGTCAGTATTTTTCATGCATATAACCCTTTGCATTTAACCTACCTTACTCGTATACTCAGTACATTCAGACGTACTGATCCATTTGTGCTATGGTGCTTTCTCTTATGTTACACCATAGGTTCATAGGCATGAACTCCAAATCAACAGTAGATTCTAGGATCAGTAGTCAGAGTTAGACGTGAGTCATTATCCTTCGAGGACATGATGATTTCATTTCTATTTCAATTTTTAGTTTATTTTAGTAGTTGGAGTTAGTTGAGGATATGTCCCATCAACTCCTTATTCAGTTCAATTAGAGGCTTTCAGACTAGATGTCAGATTAGATGTTCAGACTTCAGTATTTATGTTTTTTTGTATTGTTATACCATATTTTTTAGATATGTATCTGTATTGAACCTTATGGCCTTACAGTCTTATGTATTTCGTATTATTATATAATGATTTGCAATATATAGGTACAAATATCAGTCATGGGTTAGCTTGTGGTCCCTCAAGGTCATAAGCATCGTGTAGCATTCTGGTTCAGCAAATCAGAGTGTTACACATAGGTTTGGACGCTCAATTTCCTGACTGCGCATAGATAGTTCAGCTTATCAACAGCAGTAGTTATGGTGAATCCCCATATGTCGAGGACCTGTTATGTTATTTTAGTATTCCAACATTTCTTTTTGGATAGTTCAGTCTTGAGTTAGTTGAGGTTTATCCCATAAACTCAACAATCAGTCAGATAGAGGCTTTACAGACATTCAGACAGTTTGCTAGTTTATCAGTTTATTAGTCAGATTTTAATATTTTTGCAGATATTTTTAGACTTGCAGATTCAGTTGTATTTCAGTATTTCAAAACTTATGGCATTTTTCAGTTATTTTTTACACATATTATTATTATTAGTTTACTCAGTGCTCACAGCAGTTACCAGCTCATGGGTTAGCTTGTGGATACTTGTGACCATAACTACCACTGTCGCGACTAGGGGTAGCCTCGGGTCATGAAAAAACTTGCTATCAAAGCCAAGTTTTAAAGTGTGTTAGGGAGTCTAAAAGCCTCATTGAGTAGAGTCTAGTGCATGAGTGTGAAGTGTGCCACACTTATGGACAAGAGGCTACAAGACGTTTTAGGAAAAGTTCCCTTCTTTTAGTATTCATGTCATGCAACTCTCTTTCTAATTCATATTTTATTTCATTCTAGAAAATGCCTCCCAGAAAGAATAACAAAAGAAGAAATGGAAATTGGCCTGCACCTCCGCCTGTTCAAGAAGATCCCCTGAACGAGCATGTCTTCTACGCCGAGTTCAGAGATGCCTTCACTACCTTAGCTCACTCAGTATCAGCTCAAAATAATCAGCTGGCTTCAGCCCCAGCTAATTTTTCCGCCATCATAGCTACAACTAGGATTTGAGACTTTACCTGAATAAACCCTTCTTTGTTTTTGGGATCCAAGTCTAAGGAGGATCTGCAGGAATTCCTTAATATGATTCAGAAGGTTACTAATATTATGGGTGTCACATCGAGTGAGAGTGTAGATTTGGATACTTACCAGTTGTAGGATATAGCTCACACCTGGTATATGTAGTGGAAGGAGGATAAGGGCGCAGATGCAGGACCAGTAGAGTAGGAAGAATTTGCCACAGCCTTTTTAGACATATTCTTTAATATGGAGTTAAGGGAAGCTATGGTGCTGGAGTTTATAAATTTGAAGTAGGAAAATATGAGTGTGGAGTATTCGCTTAAGTTTACTCAGCTGGCGAGCTATGCTCCTTTGATGCTGCTGATAATAGATCTAGAATGAGTAAGTATATTTCTAGTATAGCTGATAGTATGGTCAAGGAGTATAAAACTATTATGTTGATTAATGAGATGGACCTATCTAGGCTTATGGTCAATGCTCAACAGATTGAAGAACAAAAGCTTAAGGAGAAACAGAGAGAGAATAAAAAGGCCAGAACAAATAGCTTTAATTTTTCTCAGTCAAGGTAAGAGAGGGTAATCGTTCTCAGTTTAGTCAAAAGTTTTTAGCCACAACTCCATCTTCATCTGGTGTGCCAGTGCCAAAGTTCATAAATGATAATCGGGATAAGGCGTCAAGGTCTAAGTCCCAAGGCAATGTAAACACTGGTTGCATAAAGCCACTTTGCTAGAAATATGGTAGGAATCATCAGGGTGAGTGTAAAGCTAACAGTGATGTATATTTTTGGTGTGGTAAACTAGGACACAGGATATGAGAGTGTCGAGTAGTCGCTCAAAGAGGAAGAGAATTGCGCCTGCAGAGCTAGTCTAATCTGTTATCAGCTCCAGCAGGTCGTCTGACCCAATAGGGCATTACTTTTAGTTCCACCAGTGAGTAGCACCAGAATAAATTGTATGTACTTCAGTCCTGTCATGATTAGGAAATCTCTCCTGATATGGTTACGGGTACGTTACAGGTCTTTCACCTTCATATTTATACTTTGTTAGATCCCGGGGCTTCACTTTCTTTTGTAACTCCCTATATAGCTATTAATTTTGGTGTCAATCTCAAATCTTTAGTAGAACCCTTCTTATTATCTACCCCAGTAGGTGTCTCTATTATAGCCAGGTAGGTATATAGGAACTGTTCGATCATAATATCCCAGAAAGTTACCTTAGTTGACCTTATGAAGTTATAGATGACTAATTTTGAAGTCATTCTTGGTATGGATTAGCTACACTCATGTTATGCCTTAATTGATTGCAGAAATAGAGTCATTCAGTTTCAGTTTCAGTTTTCTAATGAACTAGTTATTGAATGGAGGGGTAGTACTTCAGTGGTTAAGGGACAAATTATGTCATATCTTAAGGCAATAAAAATGATATCTAAAGGGTGAATGTACCACCTTGTCTGAGTTAAAGACTCTAGTTCTAAAACCCCAAGTGTCGAGTCAATTTCAGTAGTAAGAGAATTTCCTAATGTGTTCCCTGAAGACTTTCCTAGTGTTCCTCCCGAAAGGGAAATTGACTTCAATATAGATCCCCTTCCAAATACCTAGTGTATCTCTATTTCACCCTACAGAATGGCTCCAACTGAGCTTAGAGAATTGAAAGAACAGTTGAAGGATCTCTTAGATAAGGGATTCATCGGACCCAGTATTTCCCCATGGGGCACTCCAGTCTTATTCGTGCATAATAAAGATGGTTCTCTCAGAATGTACATCGATTATCGTCAATTGAATAAAGTCACAATCAAAAATAAGTATCCACTCCCCAGGATTGATGACTTGCTCGATCAACTTTAGGGTGCCAATTATTTCTCTAAGATAGACCTCAGATCCCGCTATCATTAGCTAAGAGTCAGAGAATGTGACATTCCAAAAATAGCTTTCAGAACTCAGTATAGTCACTCCAAATTTCTAGTTATGTCTTTTGAACTAATGAATTCCCCAGCGGCTTTCATGGACTTGATGACTAGAGTGTTCAAGCAGTACTTGAACATGCTCGTTTAGTCTTTATTGATGATATTCTTGTCTACTGTCATAGTGAAAATGATTATGCAAACCATCTCAGAATTGTATTACAAACTCTTAGAGCTAATCAATTATTCACCAAATTCAGTAAGTGCGAGTTTTGGCTAAGATCAGTAGCTTTTCTTGGCCATATTATTTCCGGTGATGGCATTAGAGTTGACCCTCAAGAAACTAAAGCAGTGAGAAATTGGCCCAGACCTATCTCTTCATCAAATATCAGGAGTTTTTAGGGTTTGACTGGCTATTATAGGCGGTTTATTGAAGGGTTTTCATCAATTGTTTCCCTCATGTCTCATTTGACTCAGAAGAAAGTCAACTTTCAGTGGTCAAATTCTTGTGAAAAGAGTTTTTAGGAGTTAAAGACTCGACTCACTTTAGCCTAGTCTTGACTTTGCCAGATGGTTCAGATGGGTTTGTTGTTTACTGTTATGCTTCCATAGTTGGCCTTGGTTGTGTGTTGATGTAAAGAGGTAAGGTCATAGCCTATCCCTCTAGACAGCTTAAACCCTATGAAAAAAATTACCTTACACATAATCTTGACTTAGCAGCTGATGTTTTTGCCTTGAAAATTTAAAGGCATTATCTTTATGGATTTCATGTTAATGTGTTCATAGATAACAAAAGTATGCAGTATGCATTTTCATAGAAAGATTTAAATCTTTGTCAGAGAAGGTGGTTAGAATTATTGAAAGATTATGATATGAATGTGTTTTATCATTCGGGCAAGGCTCATGTAGTGGCAGATGCCCTTAGTAGATTGTATATTGATAGTATTGCTCATATTGAGAATGATAAGAATAGGTTAGTTTAGGAGGTTCATCAATTTGCTGGATTATATGTTCGGTTGGTTGATTCAGCTTAGGGTAGTGTTTGGGTTCAGAATGGTTCAAAATCTTTTTTGGTTGCCAAATTGAAAGAAAATCAAGATAGGGGTTCTGATTTGGTTAAGTTGAAGAAATCAGTTAGAGATCAAAATGTGGAGGTTTTCTACCAGGGGAAGATGGTGTGTTGTGATGCCAGGTTAGGTTGTGTGTGGATGGTTTAAGATAATAGATTTTGGCAGAAGCGCATGGTGTGTGTTACTCTTTGAACCCAGGAACCACTAAGATGTACCGTGATTTAAGGGAAATCTATTGGTAGAGTGGTATAAAGAAGGATATTGCAGTTTTTGTAGCTAGGTGTTCTAATTATCAGAGGTTAAGGTTGAGCACCAAAGTCCTAGTAGTACTTTGTAGGAGTTTAGTATTCCTACTTATAAATGGGAAGAGGCGAACATGGATTTTGTGATGGGTTTGCCTCGTACGCATCGTCAACATGATTTGATATGGGTTATTGTAGATAGAATAACCAAATTAGCTCATTTCTTTCCAGTTCATACTGAGGGCGTATTGTCTAGGTTGGTTAGGTTGCATGGAGTCCAATTGTCTATCATTTCAAATAGAGGTACTTAGTTTACCTCTCACTTTTGGAGAATTTTTTAGAAGGGTCTTGGTACCCAAGTTTATCTCAGTACAGTTTTCCATCCTCAGATAGATGGTCAAGCAGAGAGGACCACTCATTCCCTAGAGGATATGTTGAGGGCGTATGTTTTTTATTTCAAGGGTAATTGAGATAATCACTTACCTTTGATCAAGTTTGCCTACAATATTAATTATCACTCCAGTATTCAGTTGGCTCCATTTGAGGCTCTATATGGGAGGAGATATAGATCTCCTATTTGTTGGTTTGAGGCAGGTGAAGCTGCTTTGATAGGACTAAATTTGGTGTTTGATGCGATAGAGAAGGTTTAGTTGATTAGGAGGAGGCTTAAGACATCCCAAAGTCTTCATAAATCCTATGCAGATGTAAGAATAAGGGACCTTAAGTTTAAAGTAAGGGGTTTGGTGTATTTGAAAATCTTGCCCATGAAGAGAGTGAAGAGATTTGGAAAGAAGGGGAAGATTAGTCCCCAATATGTTTGCCCTTACAGAATCTTAAGTCGTTTTGGGAAGGTAGCTTATGAGCTTGAGTTGCCTGCAAATTTGGCATCATTGTATCCAGTGTTTCATGTTTTCCTGTTAAAGAATTGTATTGGTGACTCAGCTGTAGTTGTTCCGTTAGAGGACATGGAGGTTAAAGATAACCTTTCTTACAAAGAAATCCCAATCAAGATTCTTGATCGTCAGATTCGTAGACTAAGGAACAAAGAAGTTTCCTTGGTCAAAGTTCTTTGGTAGAATCAGTTCGTTGAGGGAGCCACTTGGGAAGCAGGAGCAGATATGCATACCAAATACCCTCACCTTTTCTTCACAAACTCAGACTCAGCTTAAGGTAACAGTTTTTCTTATTTTGACTCTTTTCCATTCTCAGTTCCAGCTATATAACCATTCTCATGTCATTGCATGCATTCACAAAATCAGTTCAGCTCAAGTATCATGTTTTAGACTCAGTTATTTAATCATGTTTCCAGTCATGAATGTTCAATATATAATCTTACTTTCTTTAGTAATCTCAGTCTAACCAGTCTCATTCGAGGATGAACGTTCCCAAAGGGGAGATATTGTAATACCCCATAATTTTCTTTGTTTTGGACTGCTTACGACTCATTCTTTAAAGTCGTAAAGCCTCTTACGAGTCCTATGTGGTAGTCATGTCTAAGACAATGTGTTTAAGTTGACATTCTATTCTAGGTACGACTTTGTGTATCGTATAAAGGGTTATGAGTCGTATGAACCCTATTCATGAGGACATCAGTGTAGACTCCTTAAAGTTCTGTCCAAGCTAAGAGTCATAGATACTATGGGTATACTAAGGTACGAGTCGTAAGATGTGAACCGTACCCTAACCAGTAGGCAATTGAAGAATCAAGCCTCATGTTTTGATAGCTTTATAATATGCTTGGACAGATATTAAGTCCTCAAATAGCTCCTAGCTCATGAACAATCAAAACCTTCTTTAGTGATTAAATTTTCGAGATGTAAATAACTATAGGCATTTTTAACCGATCATAACTTTTGTTTTACTATAAGTTTTTGAGATTAAGACCCACCAATGGATAGGTATTTGAATTTTATTCCAACGATACCAATTTATCTTTAATTTGACATCGCAGTGAAAAGTTATGGACGAAATATAAAGCACTGTCAAGCTGTGTCACACTATCCAACAAATGGATTGCCAAGTCTTACTTGTACCCAGACCATACGAATTGTATGGTAGACCCATAAGGAGTGCGGAGAATTATCTGTAAAGTTTAGTTGAAGGGCATCTTAGTCTTTTACCCTCTTATACCTTCCAAGACACGATATTTAACCCCCAAGGGGCATTACTTTGCCTCTATTTCCATCAATTTAAATAACGTAAACTCCTCATCCACTCTCAATAACAAGATTAGGGTTTCCACTCAATTTCATCTTCCAAGAACAAGATTCAAGCCCTTTCTCAAGAAACTAAGAAATTCAAGCTTGAAGTTTAAGAAATCCTCACAGAATCTTCAAGAATTCATCTAGTGAGGTATGTGTATGTTCATCCATAGGCCCTTTTTGACACATGGAGTCCAAGAATCTATTTTTATGTTTCAAATCATAAATTTACATATTTACAATGAGTTATCTTCATAAAGCTTTTATGAGTTTTGATTATACATGATGTTTACAAGTGTTGTTCGTTGAAAGTAGCCCTTACATATTTGAAGCTTGAATTTTCCATGTTAAATCCCTAATTCATGGTTTTGTGTTTTAACTATGGTATTCTCATATGCTTTACCCCTTTCCCATGTTTAAGATCATGACCCCACATGTGTTTGATGAAATTTCTAAATGACTTGGATTTTGAACAATGATCCTTTATGATGGTTTTAAAGCCCATACGTCCTTATTGATAATTTCAATCAGTATTGGGGGTTATGAATACCCAAAACTTAGCTGTTTACGTAGTTTCAGTACATACAGAACGGTTTCAGATAAACCATGAGTATTATTATTCAGTCAGTTATTAAGATTAGTTGTTTGTTCAGTTAAACTTAGTTTAGTCCAATAATCAAGTGGCAGTTCTATTAGGAGTATGATTTAGCACTGAGCAAATGTAGGATGGCGGCTTCCCCATTCTAGAACTACATAGCCAGCATAGGATATGAGGAGTCACATGTCAGTATAGGCTTGATTTTCTTTGAGGATTCACCCATCAGTTTAGGTTTGACTTCCTCCCAGGGGTCACCCATCAGTTTAGGTTTGACACCCTTATCCTTCAGTACACCAGATCAGTGGATTTACATAGTCAGTATTAGTATCCATGGCACGGTACAGACACTCTTCCAAATGGAGACAGGTTAGACCCTGATTAACTCAGATTAGGGTATGTTAGTTAGATGATACCTCCCACGGTCTTAGATCAGTATTCAGTATAAAATTCAGTTCAAGTTATGCTTGACCATAGCATACAGTTTATCTGTTATTCAGTTACAAGATTTTAGTATTTTAGTTTACAGACTATTTTAGTATCATGTTATATGTTTGGTCATGCATTCTCAAATTTTAAAACTTTTATGCATTTATCCTTCAGTTATCTCATGCTATTCAGCTAGTCAATTTTTTATGCACAGTTAACCTTTGCATTATTGCCTAACCTCACCTGATATACTAGTATATTCAAAGTACTGACCGCATACTTTCTTCCTGCTATGATGTCTTATATCATAGGTTCGGACCCTCAATTTCCTGACCGTGCTTAGATAGATTTATTTATCAGCAATGTAAGACCTCACAAATTTCTCTCGCAGTCTGAGCCTTAGAGCGTGTCAAGTGAAGCGTACATCCGGTAGAAAAAGGTTGAGAAGTATCTTCCCAAGTGAGAAATATTTTAAAACGTGTAGAATTTCCCTAATATCAATTTTTTTCATGTAGAGCATTGAATAATCTTTCCGTCAATACCAATTTCATCAAAATCCAACATCGAACGAGGAAGTTATGGCTGGTTTACTGAAAAAAGTCCCAACCACCCAGGTGCGATGATTGGGTTAACGAACCGTCGAGCTTACAACGGACCGTCGCCCAACCTGTCACAACCAAGTTAGTGACTCCCTTTCCTGGTCTAAGTACGACGGCCAGGACGATGGACCTTCGAGGATCCGATGGACCATCACTGGGACTGTTGCGCTGAGGCAGTGTGACCTCATCTTGGCCAAAATACAAAGGACGGTCCGATGGACCGTCGGGTTTGTGACAGACCGTCGCTTTGACTATCACCTTGAGGCAGTGTATTCTTTTCTGGGCCAATGTGTGACGGATGATCCAATGGACCATCAGATTGAGCGACGGACCATCGCAGCCCTCGTTCAGCATTTTTAACTCAAGTTTAAAAGGGTTTTTTGGTCTTTTCCCCACTCTTTTCATCCCCTATTTATATTCGATAAAGGCTCATGATTCATTTATCATCTTCAACATCAACAACTAGGGTTTCTACAAAATCAAAACCATTTCCTTCTTCTTCAAGAAAAATCAAGAATCTCTCCAAGAGCTTTCAAGAAAGAGTTTCTCTAAGGTATGCAAATGTTGATTCTTGGGTCCCATTCATCCAAGAAGCTCAAGAACCCTTTTTTAAATTTCAAAGCTTTTATATTTATGAGTTTTCATGATTCATGTGAGTTAAAATTGATGTTCATGCTATTATTGAGTTGTGATTCATGTTTGTTTACAAGGTTTTCAAGCTTGACCCTAGTATGTGAAATTCATGTGATGTTCATGATAAGCCCTCTTCAAGTTGCTTGTTATGTGATGTGTTCATGTCAATTAGGTGTAGAAATTGTTGAATAAGAAAAGCATGTTCCCCATATGTTTGATAAAATGCTTATGTGAAGGAATTAGAGCTATTCTAGCATGTTGATTAGAAATCCCCAATTGTGTGCAAACCCATGTATGCCAAGTGTTTGTTAAAAAGACTTAGTGAATGAATTGTGGCATTATAGCATGAAATTCCCCAATTATGTGCTCTTCGATACATGCTAAGACTTTAATACATGCCAAGTGTTTGATGTAAGTCCTTGTTGAATGGAGTATGATCTAATAGCATGTCCCCCTATGTTATTACATGTTTAGGATTCCTAAATGCTTGAAGTGATGCCTTAGTGATTGTGATGGTGAATAATTGTCCATGGTCTTGATTATTCAAGAATGGTTATGTTTCACTTTTATGTTATCGAATCTTGGGGGTATTTATACCCAACAATTTAGCTGTTGTCTAGAGCCCGCGTCAGTTTTCACGATAATTCCAGTCGAGCCATGATTCTCAAAACTCAGCGAGTTATAGAACTCTGTATTCTCAGATAGATACAGAATTTAAAAAATCTCAGTAATCTCTGTAATCATCATAATCTCAGTATCGCTAGTAATCTAACCTCAGTTCTGTACCCAGTTCAGATCTTGTAGTATTTAAGTGTTCTGTTCTGACCTCTGTAATAATTGATTACTCTATTCAAAGATCAGTATCATTTAGTTAGATAACGAGATTCAGTAGTATTTCGTCAGATCTAGAACTAAGTGAATTCAGCTTAACTCAGTCAGATCATTCAAGAAATATGATCAGTATCAGATTCAGCTTAGTTTGTGTTCAGTTAAGAATCAGTTCAGAGTCTTTTGGTTGGGAGTAGGAGCTAGCACCGAGCGAGGGCAGGGATAGCGTCTCCCCATCAGAGAGGCAGAGTTATTAGGAAAAATCCCTGAACTCCAGAATTGTGTAGCCAGCGCAGGATGCAGGAGTCACCCATTAGGAAAGGCTAGTCACCCGTCAGATAGGCTTGACTATTATATGCCTTAGATTTGACTTCCTGCGAAGGCCACCCATCAGATAGGCTTGACCAGAGAGGTCTTTACCCATGGCACGGTATTGATACCCTTCTAGTTAGGGTTACGAGTTGGACCCCACCAATTGAGATTCGGGGCTTGTCGTTTAAGTGACTACTTCCCACAGCTGTAGTTTTAGTATCAATCTTCAGAAATCAAGACTGTCAGACACAGTCATCTATCTCAGTGAGGAACTCAGAAAGTTTCATTGATTCATGGACCACCCGTCATATAGGCTTGGTCCTATATAAAGTTATTCAGTATCATATCTAGAGATTACCCATTAGATAGGCTTGATCTCAGTCTCATATTTAGTTGAGTAATCTCATTATCAGATCTCGAGATCACCCGTCAGATAGACTAGATCTCAATCTCAGATTCAATTGAGTAATCTCATTATCAGATCTCGAGATCACCTGTCAGATAGGCTTGATCTCAGTCTCAGATTTAGTTGAGTAATCTCATTATCAGATCCCAAGATCACTCATCAAATAAGCTTGATCTCAGTCTCAGATTCAGTTGAGTAATCTCATTATTAATCTAGAGATCACCCGTCAGATAGGCTTGATCTCAGTCTCAGATTCAGTTGAGTATTCTTGTTATCAAATTCGGACGTGATCTTTTTTATCATTCATAGTAGATTCCAGAATCATCCATTAGAGAGGTTTGATCTCTGATGCAATTAGTCGAGAGTAGAAATCTTAAAATTTCAGTCAATGACATGAGTATATTTAGTCAATTAGCTTTAATATTCTCAGATTCTGAGATGACTCGCTAGATAAGAATGATCTCAACTCCATTACTTAGTTATCGGTATCAAATAATTCAGTTATTCAGTATCTCAGTGTTAGTAGTGAGTTCAGATGACAGTAATGTAGTATTCGAGTTTCAATATTTAGAGTCATGATGGTTGTAGTTATGGTTTGTGCATTCATGCATATGTTCTCATTCAGTACTCCCATGATTATTCAGTTAAGTAATTGTTCATGCATAAGCCCTTGCATTTAGCCTTACCTCATCTTCATACTCGGTATATTCCCGTACTGACGCATTTACACTATGGTATTTTGTTTGACACTATAGGTTTAGAAGCACGAGATCCAGAGTACCCTTAGTAGCTCAATCCCAGTCAGCAGCAGTAGACATAGCAGTGAGTCCTTTCATTCGAGAATGATCCTTTTATTATTATTGCATCAGATTTTTTTTATTTTTAGTAGATGAAATTAGTTGGGAACATGTCCCATCAACTCTATAACTCAGACAGTTTAGAGGCTTTTCAGATAGATGTATCAGTATTCAATTTTAAATTTTGAGTATTTTTAGATATTTTGAACCTTATGGCCAGTTTTCGTATTTATTATCTATATTATGTAGTGTCCAGGTACAGATATCAGTAAAGGGTTAGCTTATGGTCCTTTGAGATCATGAGCACCGTGTGACATTTCGGTTTTAGAAAATCGAGTCGTTACAAGTAGCAATAGTTATGGTGAGTCCTCATATATCGAGGACCTATTATGTTATCTCAGTATTCCAGTATTTTCTTTCAGTTAGTTCAGTCTGGAGTTAGTTGGGGCCTGTCTCATCAACTTAACAGTCAGTCAGATAGAGGCTTTTCAGACAGTTAGCTAGTTTATTAGTTTATCATTCAGATTTCAGTATTTTTGCAGATGTTTTCAGACTTGCAGATTCACTTGTATTTTAGTATTTAAAACCTTGTAGAATTTTTCAGCTATTTTTCCACACATGTTGTTACTATCAGTTTACTCATTGCTCACAGCAGGTACCAGCTCATGGGGTTGCTTATGGTCACTTGTGATCGTAAGCATTGTTGTCACGACTAGAGATAGCCTCGGGTCATGACAATGCTACACTATTTGGGTGGTGGATTAGATAACAACCCAAGTGTTATGAATTTATCGTAAGAGATTTATAAAATATTTCATCGGGATAATTTAATCCAATAAGTCAAGAATATTAATATTAACAATAATAGGTTATGAATCATTATCATTAACATGAACATACCTAAATTGGAGATTCAATATCACTCAATGCCAAAAATTATATTTTTCAACCAAAAGATGAATTTATAAAAGTAAAAATCTTCATAAATCAACTAAAACATGATAAAAGCATAACTAAATCAACTACCTCATTCATGGTTTGAGTAAAAGTGTAAACTCAACTAAAAATTACAGAACTTCATTGATACTCAAAACCTGCTCTACATGTATGTATCGACACATAAAACTTTCAGAAAGCAATATATTCATGTACATGGAGCATTTATGGTAAAATTGAGAATTCTAATTATGATATATTTAGTACTTGTACATTTATTTTTTTCATATATTTATTTTATGTTCTTTTCATAATTTTCAAAGTCGTTAATTTAAAAAAATAATTACAGAAAAGTAAAAAGATGATTTTGTCTAAAAGGGTGACTTTTAATGAAGGATAAAAAGTTCAAATAACATTTTTAAGGCCCTTCACACTTTTAATATATTAGAGATTAGAGATCAGAGATATGCTAGACATGAGAGCTCGTGCTTGTACGGGCCCAACATATGCTACTTTTTTGTGATATACATAAATTTTTAAGAGTCAATTAATTTTTTTTCATGGTTTTAAAATTTTTTTATTTATTCATTTTAATGATGCATCATACTTCTTTTATATAGATTTTAGAATGTATGTTACTTTCATAGTTTTAATTTACGTGATACTGATAAAATTTGGGGAATCAATTAATTTTTTATATAATTTTAAGATTTTTGTATGATTTCTAAATATTTTAATTTGTTAATTATTGTGATTATATTTCTACATAAATTCAAATAATATTTGATACTCTCTCGAGAAAATTGAAGGAAAGGTGTCTTTTAAGTCTTAAATAAAGGATTGGTGACATTGACCAACGTAAAAGGTCAAACATCATTAGAAAACTTGATTAAGTTAATTTTGGACATGATTAAGATTTTTAAAATTTTCTAATCTTTTCAAAAATATAAATCAACCCACACGCCCTTTCAATCCAAATCAATCGTCTTTCTCCTCTATCTTTCGACAGTTTCTCTCAACTCTCTTCCAACCAACAGTTCTGTAAAATTCTCCCTTCAATCTCTGGTAAATTCAACCTCCGGTAGACAAATAGTCAGGAAATATTCCTTTCGACTTTCAACCGTCAATCGATGTGAAGACTTCTCTAGCGACAACATTCGAGTTCTTCATCGTCCCATTTCCTTTTTCATAGGTAAAAAATTATGAAAAAATAGAGGAACTTGAGCCAACTACTTTTCTAGTATTGGTTAACAATTTCAATATTTTTAGCTTAAATTTAAAATGCGGACTGAATAAAACCCTAATTCATGCATTTCTTCTTCTTATTGTCGAACTATTGATTTGGATTTGTTGGTGATTTTTGGTCACAGTTGATGTTTTTAGTTTGTGTGTGTGTTTGTGATATGTTGGTGTTGCTAGGTTGATTTGTTGTTTGTCTTGGTAAAAATGGTGTTGCAATAGATGAAACATCTGATGCAACAGATGAAACATTTGATACGACTGATGAAAACATCTGATACAACAGATGAAAATCTAATACAACTATGAAAATTTGATGCAACAGTTGAACAGTCTAACAGATCATTCATTTGTTAGGACAGATGACTCTTCTATTTGAAAGAAATCTAAAGAATATTGATCCAAAAGATAACTCATTTTGCAACAGATGAGTAATTTTTTTAATAGATCAGTGATTTATTTTATTGTTTCCAACGGATTACTCATCCATTGTAATAGTTTGGTTATATATTGCAACAAATAACTTTTTTGATGCAACAGATGAGTGATCTATTTTTACTATTTCCAATGGATTACTCATCCGTTGCAACAGGTTGGTTATATGTTGCAATAGATAAACTACCTGGTGCAACAAATTAGTGATCTATTTTTATGGTTTCCAACAGTTTACTCATCCATTGAAATGGTTGGTTATATGTTACATCAGATAAACTACCTTGTGCAACAAATTGGTGATCTATTTTTACTGTTTCCAATAGATTACTTATTCTTGCAATAGGTTGGTTATATGTTGCAACAGATAACCCTCCTGGTGCAACAGATGAGTGATCTATTTTTACTATTTCTAATGGATTACTCATTCATTGCAACAGATTAGTTATATATTACAACAGATAAACTATCTGATGCAACAGATTAGCGATCTATTTTTATAGTTTCCAATGGTTTACTTATTCATTGCAATGGTTGGTTATATGTTACATCAGATAAACTACCTAGTACAACAGATTAGTGATCTATTTTTACTATTTCCAATGGATTACTCATCCTTGCAATAGGTTGGTTATATATTGCAACAAATAACCTTCCTGATGCAACAGATGAGTGATCTATTTTTACAATTTCCAATGGATTACTCATCCGTTGCAATAGGTTGGTTATACATTTCAACAAATAAACTATCTGGTGCAACATATTTGTGATCTATTTTATTATTTCCAACGGATTACTCATCCGTTGTAATAGGTTGGTTATATGTTGCAACAGATTAACTACATATTGCAATAGATTAGTGATCTATTTTATGATTTCCAACGGATTACTCATCCTTGCAACAGGTTGGTTATATGTTGCAATAGATAACCTTTCTGGTGCAACAGATGAGTGATCTATTTTAACTATTTCCAATGAATTATCCATCCATTGCAATAAGTTGGTTATATGTTGTAACAGATAAACTACCTAGTGCAACAGATTAGTGATCTATTTTTATGGTTTACAATGGTTTACTCATCCGTTGCAATGGTTGGTTATATGTTACATCAGATAAAATTCTTGGTGCAATAAATTAGCAATCTATTTTTGTTGTTTCCAATAATTTACTCATCTGGTGTAACAGGTTAGTTATATATTGCAACAAATGTGTGGTCTGTTTGAACTATTATTTTACCATTGTGTATGTTAGATTTATTGTTATCATTTTTTAACGATGCATTAATCAATTATAATTTATTTTATGTTCTTATTAATTTAAGATAATATGACTCCCAAAAGCAAAAAAAACTGAATCAAGTCCAAGTAAAGGAACAAGTGCAGTAACTCGGCAACATCCACCACTCTATAAGTCTGTTTTACAAGTGTTATCTCAATCAGGAGCAAAAGATAATGAACACAGGAAGGAGGAATATTTCAAAAGAAATTATCCAAATGCTAATAGCCCTTCTTCTAAGGATTTGGTCAAAACCTTCATCATTGATCGTTATCTTGTGAGAATATAGTGTAATGGTGCCACAGATTTAACAGGTGATTTTGTGGTTAAGTCAGCCATGGGAAAATCTTTCGATGGCTTCAGAAAAATACTTCAAAAATAAAATTGGATACTTATTTCAGGAAAAGCTGCTTTGGGCGATATCTTGATCTGCCGGAGGACAACAATGCTCATTTCCAGATGAAAATGATATATGATCTTCTCTAGCGTAGGTTTATGTATGAAAACAAAGATAAGATTGATGAGTTATGGATAAATTACTATGGCATGCCTTTTTGTTTTGGTTGGAAGGAGTTTGTCATAGTTACTGGACTAATATGTTATCCTCCTTCTCTTTCTCAAGTTATACCTACTCTGACCCAAAAAAAAACACCCCGCACACCTAAAAAAGGCAAAGGCAAGTCGAGTGATCATGATGACCTGGTGTCCATTATTTTTCCAAGCTTCAAAAATAAAAATTTGATAGAAGCGTTGAAAGGTAAAGGACTCTCAAAGAAGCACAAGAAATTATTGTGCTTGGTTTGGTTTGTACATAATATTCATTGGGCAAGAGACGTTAATAACAATATAAGCCTCAGTTTAATAAATCTCTCAAAGGATATTAAGGCATTTAACAGCTATCCTTAGGGCTATGAAAGCTTCAAATGACTATCAAATATTTGTTGACTCTTTTAACACCAATGACAATCAACTTATATGGCTTCCCATGGGCCTTCATGGTAAATATTTTTTTAATCATGATATGATTTATTTTTTTTATTTAATAATGCTTTTGATTTATTGGCGTTATGTTATAGGCTTGGGCATTTGAATCCATTCCTTATTTGAGACAACAAGTGAACTACCAGGAAGAAGTTTTCTATCCAAGAATCCTGAGATGGTTTTTGGCCAAAACTGATAAAAATGTAAAATTTCTTGATCTTCTAAATCCCTTGAAGGAAGCAGTAAGTCCAATTCTAATTAAGTTTTTATTTTAATTAATGATTATTTTAAATGATTTCATCATCATTCTAATATATGTACTGATTTTTTTAGATTGTCCATCCATGGCTTGTTTCGACCAATCAAGAGTTGAAGATGCCATTTTTTCTTACTTTATGGTCTATGCAAACTTTATCATACCTTAAGATCATTGAAGGAATAAAAATGAAATTGTTTGGAGCAACAGCCATCACAAGAAAAATAATTTTGGAGGGTGGGCTTGTTGTTGTTGATGATGGTAGTGGCAGTGGTAGTGGTAGTAGTAGTGGTAGTGGTAGTGGTAGTGGTAGTGGTGTTGTTGTTAGGGATAATGATACTCTTCTTACGATTTTTGACATAAAAATCCATTATGATTATGATCATACTGATTGTACCAATTTTTCTCCAGATTTGGGCACATCTAGCGAATGTTCTACATGCAAATGTCAAGACTACAAGGCAAAAAATGATGGAGTGATTAATGCTATTAATGCACTAACTGCTTCTGTAAAGAAAATGACATCTAAGAGGGGTGTCATTACATCAAAGAGGATTTCATATCCATACACTCCACTAGAGATCAAGGTGGCTAAAAGGGGAAAGAAAGATATTTCCAAGGCATCATCAAGCATCAAAAAAAGCAAAATTCCAACGCCTCTGCCTTTGTATTACACCATTGTTAAGTGTACAAGGGCCATAAGAGAGCAGCATGAGCTGAAGAAGATGAATGTATATCATCTATTCCAACAAACAAATAGGCACATATCTGTTTCAATAGATGATACATCTACTGAAAATTATCAAACAGATATATACATCTGTTGCAACTGTTTTCTAACCTGTTACGTCAGATGTGTTATCTATTGCAACTGATTAGTCTTATGTTATCATAGATGAGTCATCTGTTCAAAATTATCGTATTGCTCTGGTGTACCTATTCAAATTTTCCCAATAGATGATCCATCTGTTTTAACATAAGACTCATCTGTTGCAATAGATGGACAATGTATTGTATATCTGTAATTAGCATCGACAATTTTAGCTTTCTAAGTGGATCTCACGATAGAAGCTACTATTAAAGAGCATAATATCACAGTTGATAATCCATCAACTGCTTCCAAAGAAGAAGAAAAAGTGGATCCTATCAGTTCGGGAGAATAGAAGAATTACCTGTTTGAAGGGTTTAACTTGCGGATGGGGCTCCAAAAAACCTAACACAATTGATCAACGACTATTCAGAATGGATTGCCGATGGGCTGTTAAAGCATTATGCCGGCAAGTACATAATTCAATTTTAAAGATATTGGTTTATACAATTCTTATTGTAAGAACATGACATTAACACATATAAATCATCATGTAGAAAATAAAATGACGAACACTACAAAGTGAATGAATCAAGTCTTGGTTTTGATATGTTCGACTTTGTTGTTGCACATCTCGGAATGAAGAATTGGTTTTGTTTGATGTTACAGCCCCAAACTTACTGGAATGATGAGGTTTAAATACCATACATATTACTAACTAATAATACTTTATTTATTACATCTGCATATTAATTTTTTTGTCACGTAATCCAAAATATTTGATAATATGTGCAGTACATCGATGTCATTTTTTACTATCTCTGAAAGAAGGCTAAGTTGCAAACACAAGAACAATACAGATACACGACAGGCAATTGTTTGTACAAAGTTTACATCAATAATGCCTATGATAGGTATTATCAACAACAGCTGAAAGTTTCTCGAAATGAGGAATGCTTAATCAACATCATCACAGGTTTTAGCATTTCAGTTGGCTTACCTTGGCATTTTATCGATGAAGTGTACATCTCAATCAATTGTGGTGATGAATTCCATTGGGTGTTAGCTGCCATCGTTCTAAAACAAAGGTGCATTCGAGTTTATGACTCAATATCGCGAAGGATACATTTTGGGCCATCGTCTAAGATACAAAAGTTTGCCAAAATATTGGCTACTTACCTTGATATGAGTGGCTTTTTGGACCAAAGGTTTGTACTGACTAGTCGACGATTAAAGCATACTAGGATAAAATGGGTAATCTATTTGATGTACAATATGTTGAAGGAATTGCTCAACAAAACATTGGTGGCCTGTAATTTTAAGTGTCATGATTTAGTTTTATTTCACAACACTTGCATGAACTCCAAAATATGAATTATCTATTTTTTAAAACGCAGAGGTTGCGGTCTTTTTGTTACCGCCTACGCCGAGTATTTGAGCGATGGATTACAAGTATCAAATGATGGACTTGATGCCGGATTACTCCACAAAAAATATGCTGCTCTTTTATGGAAATACGGAGAAGCGAAAGCTCAAAAGCCGTACACAAGCGACATTAAAGATCCTCAATGACCAAAGATGAATTTCGTAGCATCGAATAAAGAATAACTTGTCCATATAGAGTAGATCTTTATAGCTTGAGTCTGTGAATGTAATAACCTATCCTCCTTGATTTAACTTGTTGATTTATTTGTAGAGTAGATCATTTATACCCATAATGATTTTTTTACACTTTATTTATTTGTTGAGTTATTTTATGCTATCTATGAATAATTCAATCCTTAGTTTTGAACATGTTAATTGAAATGGAATACTAGATTCATATATCGCAATAGATAATACATCTGCTGCAACAAATGACATATCTTATCAAACAAATTTAGACATATGTTGCAATATGTAGGTCATCTGCTGAAAATTATATAACATGTCTTCCTACCTTTTGATTTGATCCAACAGATTACCTATCAGTTGCAATAAATATATTATACGTTGCAACAGATTGTATATCTGTTGAGACAGAAAAACTGGGAATATATGCATAATGAAATAGATGACCTATTTCAATAGATAATTAATCTGTCACAAAAGGTACTATATCTGTTACAACAGATATGTAATCTATTGCATTATAAAAAATTCAACTTTTGCCAGACATAAAAATTATTGCCACTACATGTAAAGTGAAGTGGCTTGAAATAAAAAATTGTTATCATGTTCCTCTCTGTATTTGTACATATTCTTGTTTATACACGGGCTGCAATCATTTAGTTAGTAACCCATAAGACCAGACCTCTTGCATCTTTCCTATAACGGTGTCACATATATCGGTCATTTCTATGCCGGTCAGCAAATACTCGATGTATGCAAGCAAGTACGGCTCATATGCTACATCAGTTCTATTTCTTTACAGCTGGATGTTCTTATTTCGACCTTAAAAATCCTATGATTCCTTTGTCAAGACTTCCTACGGCAAATGATCCATCAGCTTACTCTACATCAATAACTTTAAGAGTGGCTGCATGTGGGTTAAAAACGTGTCCTCATTGAAGATAGATAAGTTGCAATCATAAAACTTAATATTTCCCTTGTAGAGTAATATCTCAACAGCAAGAAAATGTTTGACTTCCACGTTCACGACTGCAAGGATTCTCTTTACCTTGGTTCAGCTCTTGCCGCGTGGATATGGCCTCTTCTCTCTAACATATTTAATACGTCTTTATCCCATTGGAACATAGAAACTAACTTATCAAATCTCCGGCCATCGAGACCAGCTATCTTATGGAGATCATCGTACCTATCCTTAAAATTACTGTAGAAGTTGAGGTCCATTATCCTATCGGCAGCATCATAAGCATCTGGGTACGCTAATTGTCTGCCCCTCATGAGGCAGAGAATTTCATCAACATACTATGATATAAGAAGACAATTTTTAAATAGGTTAGTAATTGTAAAGAACAAAAACACAGTGGAAAGAATTTGTTACAGAGGGTTCTCTAAATCAGTTCATAGATTACCCAGCTAACAAAACTGATAAAACAGATGTGTATTATGTTACAACAGAATACCAAACTATTACAACAGATTACACCTCTATTGCATGGAGTCTTCTTCATAGAGTAGATTGGAAGTCTAGGTTAGTAAAAGTAAACTTACATTATCCTCATACCACTCACGCATATTTGTCATATTCGTGAATCTTTGGCGGCAAATGAATGCATGGTGTATTCTTTTTGAACCTTCATTTTGTCATTCATGATTTCTTCTAGTTCTTTCTTCTCCTCGTTGCCAAGTTTCATGTATATTTCCACTTTCTTCAGCGTCCCCTGAAATTCAATAACTCTTGGAGTGAAAGGAGTTGTAATTTTTGCTATTTTCAGAACAGAGAGAATTTGTCTAATGTTTCCTCTCTTCTTCCTAACCTCCACTATAGGAGTGTATGGCTCCCTTACTTTGTTGGATAGTATGACACTCCTTCTGGATTTCAACTCCTTGGCAGCTTTATTAATAGCCTCTAGTTTTTCAAGGGGTTTATCCTCTCTGTTCTTACACACTTTGCATTTGCAATGAGAATATGAGGGTGAAGAGAGGTGAGAAGGACCACTGTAAGGGTGGAGAGACCAATGTAGGGGTGAGAAAGACCTGTGCAAAGGGTGTTTTCAAACATATTTATTTTTTACTGAGAACCAACATACTTATAATCACGACTATCAGCAGAAGCAGCATCAGGATGGCTACCACCATCATCAACAACTCCACCAGCAACACCCCCAAAAGAAGCACCCAGATCTGTTGCAGTTTGAGGTTGGTCATGAAGAGCTTCAACATTAGGCTGACCTTGCCTAATTGATCTTCTTATGGATGTTGCTCCATCCAATTCCTTCTTTATTAACTCCACTATTGGGTCTTCTTTTGTGTCAACAAGACCTAGCGTAAGAAAAGAAGTCATCTCCAACTCATCAATAATAGGCACGATCCAAGGATGCACAACCTATAAAAAAAGACATGAGTCATTTAAATCATATAATAATAATGTGTAGTCAGTTGGGTTACATATTAACATAGCCAACTTATGTAATAGATGATCTAGCTGCCATAACAACTGATCTGTATGTCGTAACAGATTGATAATATATTGTATTAGATTACCCATTTATTGCATAATTTGCAGAAAATGGGTAATCTGTTAAGTCGAGTTCAGACAACCAGAGCAACAAATGGTTAATCTATTATGAAATATGGATCGTTTGTTGCAATAGATTACCCATTTGTTACACCAGTTGCAATTGATTGGTAATCTGTTGCAACAGATGACCCATTTGTTGCAACAGATGGAACATATATTTCAATATCTTAGATTCTTTGAGGCAAATTATTTTAGTTGAAAGAAGACATACTGCATCATCCAGAGGGTTAAATAGATCAGCCTCTGGTACCTTAATATTTTTTTTGCTGCCCTTTGCTGCCGCCAACCACCTAAGGATCCTTGGATGAGAAACCTTATTCGGGTAATCCTTGAACTGCTTTCAGAGGAGAGAAATTGCTTCACATGCCCAAGCCTAAAAAATGTAAATAGGAAGCAAGCAAAAAAAGTCATAATATAACTATATTCAATATAAATTAATGGATAAATAAAAATAGCGATCAATTTTACCATGAAAGCCCAAGAAAAGCCATATAATGTGATCATCCCTGTGGATAGCTTTTTCAGTAACTATTGGACAATCAAGTAGTAGCTGTCATATCCGTAGGGATGATTATTGAATTTGTCAAAATCATTAGCAAGCGCCAATAAATCATTTTCTATGGCTTTTTTGACATTTCTTACCAATAAAACGGAATGGACAAACCAAACTAAGCACAATTTCTACCTGTAGTGCTTTGGTATGTCTTTATCCTCGAGATCTACCATCAAATCCTCCACTTTATAGCTGTTACGTCCAACTATTCCCAACAACCCATGTTTTATTCCCTTGTGTTTGTTGAACGCTTTGTGGGGTGTTTTCTTGATGAAAGGTTCTTCTGGAAGATCGCATCTCAAGCCCATCACTATGGCAAACTCTTTAACCCAAAATAAACCGGCATGCCACAGTAGTTGATCCAGATTTCATCCATCTTTTTTTCCCTCCTTCGGATCTTTATCATCCCCGCGTACTTGATCCTATGCTTGAGAAAACAATATACCATGCTCATTGGGAAACGGAGAGTGCAGTCCTCAGGCAGCTCAAGAAAGTATGCAAAGCTACTCTTGTTAAAAAGTCTGTCTATGTTTTTATTCTTCATAATACTCCTAAATTCATCAAAACATTTCCCCAACTGACATTTAAGTACAAGATCACCAGTTTCTTTGTCAAGGTTATCCATTGATATTGCAACTCAAAACCTATCGATACTAATGGTTTTTACAGGATAATACTGGGATTTCGATATTAATTTACACCCTACTGGTGAGAAGGAGTTATCACTTTCCTCAGTTTCATTTTTCCCTGATTGAGATTGTTCAGGAAGTTCGTCCGAATCTATCTATACTCTAGCCATTTTTGTTGGTTGGTCAGAAGTTGATCCACTTTCAGTTTCTTTTCTTTTGGGAAACATCTTTTAACTACAAATAATAGAAAAACAAAAATTACATTGCATTTGATGTCTGCATAATTTAAAAAAAATAAATAAAAGGTAAGATAAATTTCAATAAATTATTCTATGCCACATTACAAAAAAATTCTCCAATGGATAACCCATTAGTTGGAACATATGGGGAATCTGTTTAAAGATCTATTTAATATCTCCCTATAGATCATCCACCTGTTGCAAGATATGGACCACCAACACCATAACTAATGCCATCACCAATTCCACCAAGACCACCGAAACCACCACCAAAAACACAAATATCGACACCACCAATAATATCCACCAACGATACCACAAACACCATCCAACAATACCACGACAGTCAACAAAACACTAAGACAAAAATTAGGGTTTTTTCGGGTGCTTCCTACTTTTTTAGCATCAAAACACAAAATTGTTAACCCATTCTCAAAGATAAGACAACTAAAAGTCTTCTTTTTCATCATTAACTAAAAAGATTTAATTTTTAGAATAAATAACAAATAAAGAACTCTTCTCGAACTTTGTTACCTATAAAGACAGAGAAAATGATGTATACAAGCGAGAATAAAGTTAAAAATAACAACTATGTGGTCGAAAATGGGAAGAAAATCAGCCTGTTTTGAAAGGTTGAGCAATATGTTGTGTAGTTATTGTCTGTATTGTTGAGAGAGAGAGAGAGAGAGAGAGAGAGAGAAAGAGAGAGAGAAGATCAAGAACTTTATATTTGAAATGAGGAAAATTTTTTCATGAAAATGGATGTTGTATGGGTTGATTTGCAATTTTGGAAAAGAATGACAAGTTTTGAAATTGTTAATTGAGTAGTTTTAAAATATTAAGTTAATGAGAGCACATTTCAACTTAGAGTGGTCGATCGATGACTCGAATCAGGATGAACGCAATACCAACACCATACAATTGCAATCACTCAATTGAAGTTGTACTTGACACCCTATGAGCTCATTCATCCCTAGTTCTACCTAAATCAATTTAGGTACTATTAATCTTAACATTAAGTTAATGAGAACTCATTTCAACTCAGAGTGATCGATCGACGACTCAGGTTGGGATAAATGCAATACCAACACCATGCAATTGCAACGACTTAATTGAAGTTGTAGTTGATCCTATCTTCTCATTCATACCTAGTTCCACCTAAATCAATTTAGGTACTATTAATCTTAACATTAAGTTAATGAGAACTCATTTCAACTCAAAGTGATCGATCGACGATTGAGGTTGGGATGAATGCAATATTAACACCATGCAATTGCAATGACTCAATTGAATTTATTGTTGACCCTATGAACTCATTCATCCCTAGTTCCACTGTAATACCCCACAACATCCTAAGCTTAGCTCAGTTCGTTAAAGCTTGATAAGGAGTTCCCGACTTAGAAAAATTCAGCTAAATATTAGGACAAATTTATGTAAACATAGTGGCTCATCGTGATTAAGCCGCATCACGGTGAGTATCGCGATGAGACCTTCATCTATTATGCTGAAGGCCATTTTGGTATTTATCAAATTCTAATAGCTCACCGCGATTGCCCCGCATCGCAGTGAGGCTCAAATCAACAATTGTCATGAACTAGTGAGTCACCGCGATTCCACCACGCCATGATGGATATAGCGATGACCCAGTCACCGCATCACGGTAAGGCTTTAATCTGTATTCCAATTATGGAATTTTAAATCCCAAGGGAAACTTAGACTTTTCCCATGACTCGGATCAACCTTTAAACACAAAACTATGCCCTAAATACCCCATTATGTCACTTTTCCTTACTTTCTCTCAAGAACAAAATCATTCTCTCTCAAGAAGCAAAAACCCTAGTTCAAGAAATCAAGGTCAATTCCAAGAATATCTCCAAGAACTCCAAGAAAATTCATAAATTAATGTATGTTAGATGTTCATTCATGTATCCCTTCTACCCATGAAGTTCAAGAATCCTTTTTTGAAGTACAAACACTGTGTATTTATGATGTCCATATTTGAATTAGATTGAATTCATGTTCATAATATTAGCTGGGTCTCAATTCATGATTTAAGTGCATGTTTTTCCTGAAATTGAATAGCAAGTGTGAAGAATATTTGATTATCTTGATAAACCCTTGACTTTACAACGTGATTAAGGTGTCTATGATGTTATTTTAATTCATGATCTAGATTACAAGTTTCAAGAATTGATCCAAATATGTGTTGAACTACATGATATTCATGATAATCCCTTCAATGAGCAAGTTGATTATTGTAATCATGTCAATCCTAAGTGTTTATGATTTAAAGTACCAATTATGTTTTTCATGTGTTTGATAAATTATTTATGAGAATGAAATAATGTCATAATAGCATACTAACATGTGTCCTCCATTCATGTACAAGTTAAAGCATTGCAAGTGTTTGATGAAATGTCTATATGAATGAATAATGACCAAGTAAATATTTATATGTTATTCAAAGTTATGCTTTGCTTTACTTTTCATGCTATCGAGTCCTGGGGTATTTAATACCCGATAATTTAACTGTTTATCTAGAGACAGTATCAGTTACAGAATAGTATCATTCATATCATGATCAGTAGTACTCTCAGTCCATTACAGAACTCAATCAGTTACAGAACTTAGGAAAACTCAGTAATCTCAGTATAAGTTCAGTTCAGTATACTCAGTTCAGTGTCTTTTAGTTAGGAGTAGGATTTAGCACCGAGCGAGCCTAGGGATGGGGGCATACCCGTTAGTTAGGACTGGGTCCCTGAAATTAATCCCTAAGTTCTAGAACTATGTAGCCAGCATAGGTTATGAGATGTCACTCGTTAGATAGAACTGACATACTCAGGGATCACCCACTAGTTTAAGACTGATGCCAGGGGTCACCCACTAGATTAGAACTGACTCCATAGTAGTTGTTAGTACCCATGGCATAGTATTAGAACCCTTCCAACTGGGGTTACAGGTTGGACCCCAATTAGATTAGAAAGGGGCATGTCGGTTAGATGATTACCTCCCATAGTTTTGGTTTTAGTCTTAGTATAGAATTCAGTTCAGTTCTGTAGAATTAGGACTGTTACATATAATCAATTAGTATCAGTAACTCAGTTATCAGAATTCTAATATTTAGCTTCAGAAAAGATCAGTTACAGTATATGTTCACATACATACGCAGTATTATATACTCAGTAGTTACAGTAGTTTCAGTTTTATGTACTCTCTTATTCAGTTACTCTATATTATTCAGTCAGTATTGTTCATGCATACGAACCCTTGCATTCATCCTTACCCATCTAGCATACCATTATATTCCACGTACTTATGCATACTTTCTATTGCACTATGATGTCTTATATTATAGGTTCGGGTGCTCTGGTTCCCGACCATGCATAGACAGATTCAGATTCAGATTCAGCCAGCAGTAGATTTAGAAGTGAGTCCTTATCTATCAAGGATATGCTTTATTTTAGTATTTTAGTAGAGTGAGTTAGTTGAGGGATTATCCCATCAACTTCACTTTCATACAATTTTAGTTAGAGGTTTTTCAGACTAGTTGTCAGACAATATTTAGTTTTACAAATTGTTATTTTAGTTGTTACACTTTATCAGTATTTAGATTTTGAACCGTATGGAAATTTATCCAAATTCTACATTTATTTCATGATTATTATACAGTGCTCACAGTAGATATCAGTCATGGGTGAGCTTGTAGTCCTTCGGGGTTGTAAGCACCGTGTGGCGCCGAAGGTGTACTCTCAGGGTGTTACATCCACCTAAAAAAATTTAGATACTATTAATCTTAACATTAAGTTAATAAGAACTCATTTTAACTCAGAGTGATCGATCGATGACTCAGGTCGGGATGAATGCAATACGAACACCATGCAATTACAATGACTCAATTGAAGTTGTAGTTGATCTTATGAGCTCATTCATCCCTAGTTCCACCTAAATTAATTTATGTACTATTAATCTTAACTTTAAGTTAATGAGAACTCATTTTAACTCAGAGTGATCGATCGACAACTCGGGTAGGGATGAACACAATACCAACACCATGCAATTATAATAACTCAATTGAAGTTATTATTGACCCTATGAGAACATTCATCCCTAGTTCCACCTAAATCAATTTAGGTACTATTAATCTTAACATTAAGTTAATGAGAACTCATTTCAACCTAGAGTGATCTATCAACGACTTGGGTTGGGATGAATACAATAACCAACACCATGCAATTGCAAAGATTTAATTGAAGTTGTTGTTGACCCTATGAACTCATTCATCCCTAGTTCCACCTAAATCAATTTAGGTACTATCTTAACATTAAGTTTATGAGAACTTATTCATCCCTAGTTCCACCTAAATCAATTTAGCTAGTAGCTTAACATTAAGTTAATAAGAATTTTTTCAACTCAGAGTGATCGATTGATGACTCGAGTCAAGATGAACACAATACCAACACCATGCAATTGTAAAGACTCAATTGAAGCTATCATTGATCCGATAAATTCATTTATTCATCCCTAGTTCCATTTAAATTAATTGCAATGAAATCTGTTGGAACAAAAGACTGAGTTGTTGAAAATTTCTAATAGATATTCATATCTATTACAACAGATGACATATCTTATTTAACTATCAAATAAACATGTGTATCTATTATGGCAGATGACTGAGCTGCTGGAAATTTTCAGATAGATATTGATATCTGTTGTAACAGATAATATATCTGATTTAATTATCAAATAGATATTTGCATCTGTTGTCTCACAGATGACTGAGCTATTGGGATATTTATATAGATATTGATATCTGTTGTTAGATGACATATCTGATTTAATTATCAAATAAATATTTGCATCTATGAGCTGTTGGAATTTTTAAATAGATATTTGTATTTGTTGTAACAGATAACTGTGTAGTTGAAATTTTTAAATAGATATTTCTATCTGTTGTAACAGATGACATATTGTTTGACATTCTTTTTTTGCTTTTAATTTTAAAGCAAGCTTCTATCTAAATAGATAAAGTAGTACTACAAAATGCGGTAAAAAATGAAGAGTTTCTTGGATAACTCAAAAATGATTTCATTGAGTAGTCTTATCTTGTCTTTTCAATGTTACTAGTCTTCCTCGTGCCCCTCAAATTATTGATGAATATTAATTATATTAATTAATGAATATTGAAACCCACGTCTACGTACACAATACATCTAGAATTATCCCATCTCTCCTCCAATTTCAGCCCTAAATTTATTTTATTCATCTCTTATCTTTTTATTTCTCTCCTCTTTAGGGTTATCACAACCTTTTTTTTCTCTTTTCTCTTCTCTTTCTCATAAAGATCCTTTCGGATCTAAATCGATCCATATCTTTCCTCGACTGAAATTGTTATTTTGATCCCCTTTTGACATTAAGGTACGGTTCACTATTGCTCTTTCATTCTTGTCTTCTTCTTTGCAAGTTATTTACATCTATTTTTTATTTAATTACCATTTACCCATATCATATTTATTTAAAAATTTGAAGGAACTTTTAAGTGTTGAATAAATAAATCGAGAATTTTTATTACAATATACGAAAAAAGTATTCTGTTGGGAGAAGTTTAAAAGCCTTGTTGGCAGTATCATTATTTTTGTATGTATTTTGTTTGTCTTTTTATTTTTTATGCTATTATTGATGTTGGTGGTGGGGTTGGTGTTGTTGGAACTTGTGGTGTGGTGTTGTTGATGGTGTTGGAACAAAGGATGTTGCTTCTTTGTTATTGATGATGTTGTTGATGGTGTTGGAATAAATATTATTGTTTCTTTGTTGTTGATGTTTTTTATTTGCTGTTTCTTTGTAATTTATGTTGTTGTTGATGTTGCAACAGACAGAGCAACTGTTGGAATAAATTAAACCACCAGCAAGGCTGGTTTAATGTATTCCAATAGAATCTACATCTGTTGTAACAGACTCCACATCTGTTGTATCAAACTCTATATTTATTGCAATAGACTCCACATCTGATGCAACAGACTACATATCTGATGCAACAAACTCTACATCTGTTGCAATAGATGGATAATGTTCTTTCTATGACATTAATTTTTTTTCTCTTTTTTGTAGATATAAGAAACTGAAAATTGATCAACTTTTTCCTGCCCATCAGAAGAGATTGCAGTAAAGATGGGTTCAGGGGAATAAGCTACATGCAGACGGAAATACACATAGAGTACACTGATTTTGTGAATGTTGTTTTTACCAATTAGTCATAGATCATTCAACTAAGATATCTGCAATATTATAGTTAAGTTTGGTAGGTCCAAATTGATAAGGCTGAGGGACCATGAATATGATTCTGATAACTTGTTAAGATTTAATGTCGGTTGTTGCTCATGTTTATGTGTCAAGCATTATGAAGGGATCTAGTTTTGGTGTCATTGTAAAGATATTCAAAAGCGATTGGACAAACTTTTAGGCTGCATTGGACTCTGAGAAGGCCTTTGAAGCCTAGTACTGCATCTAACAAGAATAAAAAACCAATATAGTTATTGCCCTAGTCCAAATTTATATGGTTGGGTTGCTCGGGTTGATAATTATACACCAGAAGGTGTGGTAAGAGAATGCCTTCAAGGGAAAATATGTGGTTGATGAAAGACTATATCATCTGAGAGCTAAGTGAAGGGGATACATAGAGTAGAAAGTAACTTCTAGCGAATCTGGTCGATGAAATTATCTTAAAACATGAGAAATCTATATCAAGTACAAATATGAAATTGTATCCAGTAATGAAAAATCCATCTGTTGTTTATCTAAGAGAAAAATAGTGCAAATGGTCACTTTGCTAGGGGACTGCAACTAGGTAGTGTGGCCGGGATTATCACCTAGCTAGAAAATAGCAGAAGACCAAGAAAGCAGCCTTATGGACATCAAGGGTTGAAATGATGTACAGTAAGTCTAGAAAACTTTCACCAATAGAAACTGCAATTAAAGTAAGGAATTTAAATGAAGGCGGAAATTTCTAAATTTTAAATTGTATCCCATGCCTTCTTGTTTGTGGTTTTGATTAGGTACACTGCTTTTGACCTGATCAGAACCATAAATAAGATTGAAAGGCAAATTAAGTATCATTAATTCCTTAGCAATATGGTTATAATTGATTGTGTTTTATAGTCTAGAATGCTTTCAACATATCTGGGAGAAGTTCAGAGGCTTGCTCTAGTATGTGAATTTCAATAATTTTCAAGTTTGCCTCCAGTTTGCAGATTTAGTATTCAAGCTTGTCGTTGCCGTCTTTGAATTTGGTATAGAGTTCCTGGTCTTTTGTGAGCTCGATCAGGAACACCATCTTCAAAGTTGTGGCATTCTAGAAACCCTTCAAAACACTTTCTTTAGAAGCCTTAAAGGATATATGTAGGGTCGTTGTGTATGTTTTTAGGTCAAAATGTGTTGATGCACATTCAAGATGTGGTCCCAACTGTTGAACAACTCACTTTTATCGAGTGTTGCTCAATATATCCTTCTCAACCAACCTTCAAGGAATTTAATAAATTAATAACCAAGGAGTTACGTAACATTTGATCTAAATCGAGTCTACCAAGCCTATCAAACGTTATGTAACTCCAGGCTCATTACCCTAACAAAAAACTTTGCCCGAGTTAGTACACAAATTAAACAATCTCAATCTCTCAAACTTTCTGTTGGTCGCTCTTCTCAAATATAGATGACAAGATATTCACCATGCAAAAGTCTATACCATCGCCAGAAATGCTTGCCAGGGTGCAAGTCTTCAGAAGGCATCAATAGTAATCTCTTAATATCAAGTGATATTGAGAGATTCCTAGTCATGCCTTCCCAAGACTTTTTCTATGGGAAGAATTTCTACTGATGACAAGATATCCGCCATGCAAAAGACTACACCATCAGCAGAAATTCTTGACAGAGCAAAAGTCTTCAGAAGGCATTATTAATAATCTCTCAATATCAAGGAAGTCTTGTACAAAAATCTTCAGAAGACATTCAAAAATAATAAAGTTTTCAGTAATGACTACACATAATTATCATCAACAACCTCACTAGATTCTCTCCTCGTTCAAAAAAAAAGACAGAAATATTTTCATTTGTATTCGCATGTTATTTATTTAACAAACCAAACAAAGATGAACTAAATCTAGAATTAGTTCATCTTTGAATGCTATATTTAGTTCATCTTTTTTTGGTTGTTTAAAAAATAAAATTCGAATGTAAATAAAAATATTCTTGCCTTTTCTTTTGTACGAGAGGTGAATCTAGTGCGGTTGTTGATGCCGTAATTATGTGTAGTCATTGCTGAAAACTTCTTTATTTTCTGTTGTCTTCTGAATACATTCGTACAAGACTTCCTTGATATTGAGAGATTACTAATAATGCCTTCTGAAGACTTTCGCTCTAGCAAGATTTCTGCTGACGGTGTAGACTTTTGCATGGCACATATCTTGTCATCAGCAGAAATTCTTGTCGTAGTGAAAGTCTTGAGAAGGCATGACTAGGAATCTCTCAATATCACTTGATATTGAGAGATTACTATTGATGTCTTCTGAAGACTTGTGCCCTGACAAACATTTCTAGTGACGGTGTAGACTGTTGCATGGAGGATATCTTGTCATCTATATTTGAGAAGAGCAATCAGAAGAAAGGTTGTGAGATTGAGCTCGTTTGATTTGTCCACTAACTCAAGCAAAGTTTTTTATAGTGTAATTAGCTTGGAGTTACGTAACATTTGATAAGCTTGGTAAAGTTGGTTTAGATCAAATCTTATGTAACTCCTTGCTTATTAATTTATCAAATCCTTTAAAGGTTGGTTGAGCAAACTGGATTGAGCAATGCTCGATAAAAGTGAGTTGTTCAATGGTTGGGACTACATCTTGAGTGTGCATCAACACATTTAGCCTAAAACAAACACAGAGATCCTCCGTGTATCCTTTAAGGCTTCTGAAGAAAGTGTTTTGAAGGCCTTCTTCAATTCCACAACTTTGAAGGTAGTGCTCCTGATCGATCGATCTCACAAGAGACCAGGAACTCTATACTAACATCAAAGATGGCAACGACAAGCTTGGATACTAAATTGGCAAGCTGGAGGCAAACTTGAAAATTATCGGAATTCACATACTATAGCAAGCCTATAATCTTCTTTGAGAAATATTGAAAGCATGTTAAGGCAAGAAAACACAACCAATTAATCCATATTGCTAAGAAAGTAATGATACTCAATTTGCCTTTCAATCTTATTTGTGGTTTCGATCAAGTCAATAGCAGTGGACCTAATCGAAACCACAAACAAGAAGGCATGGGATGCAATTTAAAATTTAGAAATTGGCGCCTTCGCGTAGATTCCTTACTTTAATTTAGTTGTTGTTGGCGTAAGTTTTCTAGAATTACTGTACATCATTTCAACCCTCGATACCCATAAGGATGCTTTCTTGGTCTTCTGTTATTTTTTATCTAGGTGATAATTCCGACCATGCTACCTAGTCATAGCTCCCTATCAAAGTGTTCATTTGTATTATTTTTCTTTCAGAGAGATAATAAATGAATTTACATTACCGAATACACTTTCATATTTGCAATTGATTTAGATTTCTCATGTTTAAAGATAATTTCATCAGCCAAATTCACTAGAAGTTACTTTCTACCCAATGTCTCTTCTTCCATTAGCTCTCAGATGATATATTCTTTCATCAGCTCCCCTTTCCCTCACAGGCATTCTTCTTCGGCTTCTTCTGGCGAATAATCATCTTCTCGTTCAACCCTTCTATATAAATTTGGGTCAAGGGAATTTCTATTGGTTTTTCATTCTTGTTTGATGCAGTGCGAGGCTTCGAAGGCCTTCTTAGAGTCCAATGCACACTTAAAGTTAAGTCCAATCGCTATTGGATCTCTGCAATGACACCAAATATTGATCCCTTCTCAAAACTTGACATGCATAAACACCAGCAACAACCGTCAGTAACTCGTAACATGGTATCTACACCATCTTCATGGCCCTCATCCTTATTAATTCAAACCCTTCAAACTTAACTGTACAATGCAAGATCTTATTTGAATGATTAGTGCCTGATTGGTTAAAAATGCATTCACAAAAATATTGTACTTTGTATGTGTTGTCCCGGTGACCTTATCAGTAATACTTACTTAACTCCCACACATATGATAGTGGATCCATATGCACGCACTTTATTCTTCTTAGTCCATTTATGGCTTAAATTGAGTAAACAAATGACTAGCAAGTTGCAACAGATGCCACATCTGTTTAAATTGTGAAACAATTACAAACATCTGTTGTGACAGATAAACAATTTGTTGCAACATATGACATATTTGTTAGAAAAGCAAACAGATATATCCATCTGTTGCAATAGATTGTCAATATGTTGTAAGTTATCTGACAGATGGAATATATTTTGTAATAGATTACCCATCTGATAGATTTATTTTAAAGTAATTTTCTTTTCTTTCTGAAATACAATAAAAGATAAAATAGTGTATTTGAATCCATTTTTTTTAATTTATATATTCGAAAAGTCACCAGTTTTATTTAATTAAGGGATATGAACCGTTGTGGATTTTTGTTTGACTAACCTCTTCCAATTCAATCATTTATAAATAGGTCCCTCCGGCCTCCTTACTCTCTCTCACTCATTCTACTACACTTACAATACAAATATGGATGATCTAGATTCGTACAAAAAGATTCATATCGAGTTCTTGCAGGAACTTCAAAGGCAGTTTGATGAACTCCAGAGGGATTTGGCCGACTTCGGAGCAAGGCTGAGGAAGACTCTGCTTCTGCCGGATGAAAATTGTTCGGTTGACAATAATAATAGTAATAATAATAACAATAATAGTAATGATAATAATAATAATAATAATAATAATAAGGTTATATTTTTTTTAGCATATGTATGTATGTATTTTTCTCCTTTTGTAAATTGGATCTACCCAAGGAATTCAAAAATCTATGTTTGAACATGGTGGTCGACTTTGAATTTTTAATTCTTATTTAGTATTTAATTATCATTCTGTTTATTCCTTATTCACAATATGTCAACGGAGGTTAATCTGATGCGACAGATCGATCATATGTTGCAACAGGCGGTTATTGATAGGGTTATTGTTATGGAGAGGATGGAAAGATATGACTTTTCGATTATTTAATATAAAAAATGGTTCATAAATAAATAATAAGGAATAAATGACAAACACAATTTATAACCGTAACAGAACGATTATTTAATTTTAATAACTAATCGTGACTCTTCAACATATTTGTTTTTAAAACTATTTTTTTAATTTATATAATAAAAAAATCACCAAATTTGGATTTAAAAGATATGTTGATTATTAAAAAAGATAGCTTATATGTGCAACAGATATATTATCTAATGCAATAGATTGTACATTTATCGCAACAAATGGTAATTTGTTGTCACAGATGGGTTATTTTATGCAACAGATATATAATTTGTTGCCACAACTCAATAAAAATATTTAGTGAAAAGAATTCATCAAGTCATAAATTTTCATAGTAATCAAAAAGTCACCAGTTTAAATGTAATTAATAAATGGGGGTGAACAGTCGCGCTTTTTATTTTTGAATCTGTTTTTTAATTTATATATAAAAAAATCACCAAATTTGGATTAAAGAGAAAGATATGATGATTATTAAAAAGATATATATTGCAACAAATATATTATCTAATGCAACAAATTATAGATTTGTTGCAAAAAATGGATATATCTGTTGTCACAGATGCGTTATCTGATGCAACAAATATATAATCTGTTGCCATAACTCAATAAAAATGGTTACTGAAAATAAATAATTAAGTCATAACTTTCCATAGTAATCAAAAGTCACCAATATTAATAAATGGAGGTGAACAGTCGCGTGTTTTTGTTTTTGAATCTGTCTTTTTTAATTTATATAATAAAAAAGTCACCAAATTTGGATTAAAGATAAAGATATGATGATTATTAAAAAGATATATGTTGCAACAGATATATTATCTGATGTAACAGATTGTAGATTTATTGCAACAAATGGTATGTTTGTTGTCACAGATAGGTTATCTGATGCAACAGATATATAATCTGTTGTCACAACTCAATAAAAACGACACCAGTATTAATAAATGGAGATGAGCAGTTGTTCCTTTTAGCCTAACTCATTCAAATTCACGCCTCTTTAAATAGGTTAGGTCCCTCCTTACTCGTTCATTCTACTACACATATCTATTTATTTCTTGCTCTTGTCTTTCATATTACACCTTCAACTACTTTCTCTTCAAGAACTTGATAGCTTTTTCATCTCTGGTAAGTTTTTTTCTTGCTTTTTGTGTAAATATACGTTGTATTACTTTACTTCCAAATTCTTTTCTTTACTTTTATTTTTGCATTTTTTGTCAATTTATGCGTGTTTTAGATATGGCTGATCCAATGTGGGATGTCGTTATTTTACAAAACATCGTACGGGAACTGCAGAGGCAGGTTCATGATATACAATGGGATTTGGCCGCTGTCAGAGTAAAGATGTTGCAGAAGATCTGCAGGATGAGGAGGGCGTTGCTTCTGCCGGTCAAAGATTGACCGACTGGCGATAATAATAATAATGACGAAGATGATAATAATAATTAGATTATTTTGTTTCTTTCTTTTTAAGTCTATGTATATGTATTTTTATTTGTTTTAGTTTAATGTAAAAATTATGTTTGATCAATTTTGACGTTTTAATTCATATTTAATTTTCATTTTGTCTATTATCTTCTCAACAAACATGACGACGATTGGACATAAGGAGTAATTTTGAATCCAGTAGAAATAATAAGATTTAAGATTTATTTGTTGGGTTTGTGGCAGGGGCTGATTTGTGTTATTCTAAACAGATTACTCATACGTTGCAACAGATACGCAGTCTGTTTCAACAGATACCTGCTTCAACTGCTCTTATATATATACTAGACATTGATGGCCCATGCCAGCATGGGCCCAATATATGCTATTTTTTAGTCTCAATTTATGTGACATAAATAGAATTTAGATACTTATATTTTTAATATGCTTTAGATATTTTAAGTTGTTGACCGTCGTAATTTATAATATCTTTTATGTAATTTTCAAATGATATATGTTACTCTCCCTGTTCAAATTTTTGTGGCGTTGATAGTCACTTGTATATAAAATAATTTAAGTTTTTAATTAATGAGTATTTTTTTTCTAAGTTTTTAATTATTGAGTACTTTTTTTCTATTCCAACTTAAGTGACACTCATATAATTTGTAGAGTTAATTAAATATTTTATATCTTTAAAATTTTTGAAAATGTTAATTATTGTGTTTACGTATTTTTAAAAAATATATAACAGATTAAATCTTTTACTAAATATTTAATATTTTAACTATTTTAATTTATAATACTTTTTTATTTAATTTTCAAATAATACATGTTACTTTCCTTTTTCAAAATTTTGAGTAATTGATAGTTAATTATATTTTTAGCTATTCTAATTTAAGTTGCACTAATATAATTTCGAGAGCCAACCAATATTTTATATCCTTTAAATTTTTTTAGTTGTTAATTATTGTGATCTATATATTTGTTACGGGTTTTTTTAATATATAATAGATTAATGTTTTTTTTATATTTTAAATTGTTAAATATTGTAATTTATAATACTTTTTATGTAATTTTCAAATAATATATGTTACTCTTTTTTTCCAAACTTTTGTGGCATTAATATTCAATTATATTTTTAAAATAATTTAAGTTTTTAATTATTACAATTTATAATATATCTTTCCTATTTCAATTTAAATGATATTGATATAATTTTGGGAGTCAGCCAAATATTTTATATCTTTTAATTTTTAAAGTTATTAGTATTGTGATTTACAAGATTTTTTTGTATTTTCTTGAAATATATAACAAATTAAAAAATAAGACAAAAATTAAAAATGGATTAAAAAAATGAAGGCAATAGGAAGGACCAATGAAGTTGTGCCAAAGCAGATAGATTGGCCTTTAAATTATTTAATTTTTTAATTATTATAATTTATAATATTTTTATACATACTTTTTGAAACATATAACATAGTAGTAAAAAAATTTAAGATATTTTTAGTCGCTAACTATTGTAATTTATAATAATTTTTAAATAATATATATTACTTTTCTTATCCAAAATTTTTTGGCATTGATAGTCAATTATACTTTTGAAATAATTTAATTTTTTAATTATTATGATTTATAATATTTTTTCTTCTATTCTAATTTAAGTGTCACAATGATTAGATGATCATAATAATTAATCAGGGTGATATAGTGAAATTACGAGTGAAGCAGCAATGCAGAAATATTTTAAATGACTTATAATAACTAATTAGAAGTGATATAGCAAAATTACCATAACAAATACTTGCGGAAAAAAATCAAGTGGATCTCATATAAGACGTTAATTTAATTTAGCATTAAATATTATTATGTTTTTAATATTTAGATGACTTTATAATAACTTTTTAATATTTAGATGGATTATAATAATTAATTAGGGGTGATGTAATAAAATTACGTTTGAAGCAGACATATCATAAATGTCTATTTTATTTTTTATTAAATATTATTAATTTGTTAATACATAAATGACCTATAATAATTAATTAGGGGTGGTATAGTAAAATCACGGAACAAACAGTTGAATTCGTTGGCAAGAAGGATGGCAGAAAGCTCTTCAATCAGCTGATCAACTGTCCCTTATAATATAAGAGAATATATTTATTTCTATTATATAGAAGGAGTGGTTTCGATATGCCTGCTTCAACAGGCTGTTTGCTATGTGATTTTACTATATCATCCCTAATTAATTATTATAAATCATTTATATATTAAAAATTAATAATATTTAATTAAAAAATAAAATAGACATTTATGATATGTCTGCTCAGCTGCTTCAATCGTGATTTTACTATATCACCCCTAATTAATTATTATAAGCCATTTATTTATTAAAAAATTAATAATATTCAATCCTTAATTTTACTATATCAACCCTAATTAATTATTATAAGTTATTTATGTATTAAAAAAATTAATACTCCCACCGTTTCAAAAAGAATAACTTACTTTCCTTTCTAGTCCATTTAAAAAAGAATGACCCCTTTCCCTTTTTAGCAACTTTTTAATTTTAACTTCCACATGACATGTTTAAAACCACAAGATTGAAGGGCATTTTGGTACATTTGACATATCTTTAATTTGACAACACAAGATTCAAAATTCATCTTTATTTTCTTAAACTCCGTGTCAAGTCAAACTAGGTCATTCTTTTTTAAATGGAGGGAGTAATATTTAATTAAAAATATAAAATAAATATTTAATTAAAAAGATAAAATAAACATTAATGGCATATCTGCTTCAGCTATTTCAACCGTGATTTTACCATAGCACCCCTAATTAATTATTATAAGTCATTTATGTATTAAAAATTAATAATATTTAAATAAAAAAGTAAAATAGATATTTATGACATGTTTGCTTCAGTTGCTTCAACATAGTTTTACTAAATATCATCCCTAATTAATTATTATAAGTTATTTAAGTATTAAAAAGTTAATAATATTTAATAAAAAGGGTAAAATAGATATAAAAATGATAAATTAACTCTTGATATTTTAAATTACCTTAACGTCTTATATGAGGTCCACTTAGATTTTTTCCACAAGTATTTTTATAGTAATTTTGTTATGTCACTTTTAATTAGTTGATGTAAGACATTTATGCTTCGCTGCTTCAATCGTAATTTTACTATATCACCCCTAATTAATTATTATGTTCATCTAAGCATTGGCCCACTTAAATTGGAATAAAAAAATACTATCCAATAATTAAAAATTTAAATTATTGAAAAAATATAATTGGCTATCGATGACACAAAAATGTGGACAAGGAGAGTAACATATATTATTCAAAATTACATAAAAATTATTATAAATTACAATAGTTAACAATTTAAAATATCTAGAAATAATTTAATTTGTTATATATTTCAAAAAAATACGTAAACAATACTATAAATCACAATAATTAAGAACTTGAATAATTTAAAATAAAAAAATATTTGATTGACTCTCTAAATTTTATTAGTGTCAATTAAATTGGAATATAAGAAAAACATTATAAATCACAATAATTAAAAACTTAAATTATTTTAAGAATATAATTGACTATCAATGCCACAAAAGTTTGGACAAGAAAAGTAACGTATATTATTTGAAAATTACATAAAAATATTATAAATTACAATAGCTAACAACTTAAAGTATCAAAATACATATTAAGAGTATGATTGATTATCTAAACTCTATTTGTGTCACAAAAAGTAAGACAAAAAATAACATATATTGAACCCGTGCTAGATCCCGGATGAATCTTAGAATGTATATGCAATCCTTTTTTAAAAACTTTTGTTTAAATATACCAATATTGAAAAGGCAAGTTCTAATACAACATACTAAACAGTATATAAGAAATAATGTTAGCATAAGTAACACCAGTATTACTAATACAAGCATTATTAATGCAAACATTTCTAATACATTCTATTCAAAATTATTTTTATGCATTCTAACAAACGACTCTTACATTTCAATGGAAGGAACATATATGGATTTCAGGTCTTTTGGCAATGCAATAGAAGGCATATTACTAATTGATTTTTTTGGCCATTTTGTGTTCGAATTCTAAACCACCGATGCACTGCTGGATTTTTCTGATCAATAGGATCCTCCTTAGTCCTTTTTACATAACACTCTCGGGCGCCCAAGAGGACTGGCTATCTTTTTCTTTACTTGCGCAATTTCTTTCTTTTTTGTTGAAGGAGTCTCTTCTTTTTTGGCTGCTGCAGCGACAAGTTAGTGAATAATAGAAAGCTATGATCATGAATGAAATTGAGAGAATTGAGCAACTTTCTTGAATACAATAGTTTCCTTGCAGGTAAATTAAATGGGATTATTTATTTAATGTGGAGATTTTTAATTTAATATTTCTTCTTCTCAGATTTCAAAATGCAAGTGTTTTAGTTTTTGTGTAATTAACTAAGAGTTTATTTCCAACCAGGGTATTGTATTAATCAATTAATCCAGAGTTTTTGGATGATTAAGGAGAATATAATTAATGAGCATAGTTTTGCATTTTCTTTCATCAATTCTTGGGTTTGAGGTGAATGGAAGTTCGATAAAACATCTACAGAAGTATGTTTTATCATGTTCTCAAAATTAATTAACTTAAATTAATATGACAGGTGGTAACTTATAGTTTTCTTTTTTATATAATTTTTGAAACACTTAAAATTTAAATTTAAACTAATAATTTAGTGTAACTTAAAAGGACAAGTTGACAAATAAAAACGAAGGAGGGATGGAAGCAAAGGATATTTATGTCGGTTTAGTATGGGAATACAATGCAATTTTGAGTTATTAGTTGCAACCCACATGTGATGTAATATGCAATAACTACAAAACCCTTTATTTTTTTCAAAAATTATTCTCTATTTTATACAACAGATGTCAAATCTTATGTATTAATTTTAATCTCATATTTTATACTTAATGTAGCAAATTTCAGTCATATGATTAAAGATCTAAACTTCAAATTGCATCGAATTTTGTTATTTATATGAGTAAAAAGTTATATATAATTATCTTGTGAGATAATTTGGCTCCTTGAAAATTACTATCAAGTAGTTAATATATTTTATGTATTCATGTTTTATAGAATTCATAATTCAAATTAACATCAACTAACTTATCAAAATATATTAATGTTGGGCTCATGCTAACACGGGTCATGCTCCTCTAATATATATATATAAGTGTGAAAGCCCTTAGAAAAGTGATTTAAACTTTTCACCATTCATTAAAAGACTCTTCTTTAGACAAAATTATATTTTCACTATTTTTTTAATTTATTATTTAATTGTTTTTTATGATATTAACTAGACTTTCTAAAATATATGAGACTCCTAAAATATATGGTAGGAGACTTCCTAAAATATATGGGACTCCTAAAATATATGGTAGGAGAATTAATTAATATTTTTCTTTCTACTATTCAATTAGAAAAATACTCCTAAAATAGGACTCTATTAAGGAAATACTTCTATAAATATTTAAATGTACGTTAAACTAGAGAAGAAACCGGTTTGCCTATTGGGAGAATATGATTGATGCTCGTCTAACTTGATTCGATTGCATGTCAAGATTGATGGTTGCTTAATTTTCTAACCCTCAACTTTTCACTGTTTTGGTCAGCATAATAGAATTCAACATGTGTATGTATATATCTTGTAACAACCTAAAAATTTGATGAAATATACAAAATTTGTGATTTTATATAATTTGACTATTGTACCCCTCCCCGTAGTTACATTATGGTATTATTGGGGTGTGGGAGTGATTGGCATGATTTTTGATGCATTTTAGTATCATTTATGCAATATTGTGGTTTCTTATAGCTTTAAGAGTCTTATTTTGGATTTATGTAGATATCTTTTGATCCGTACGATGGATGGCGGAACAGACTGCGCTAGCAGCTCTGGAATATCAATTTTAGGCAGAGTAGACCATGGGTTCGGGTCCTGATACACCCGAGCTCATTTCGATCTATTGGTCGGAAAGTTAAAAAATTGAAAAACTGAGTGTGGGACCCACTTTTGGTCCAAACAACCTCGTATGGAAAATCCGACTTTGCCAAAAGATCCGGAATATCGATTTTATTTTGTTAGCACATTTGGTATATTTTACGGCTTTTAAATCTCATTTCGATCCTCAGTTTGAAAAATTATGATTTCGGGTTTCGGGGGTCAATTTTGTGAAAATGATTTTTTTAAAAAAATCTGTTAGCTCCATCGCGTTCGGAACGTCGAATTTAGGGTGGTTGCATAGTTCGTTTGCATAAATTGAACTCCGAATGAATCCCGGGCACCCCGTCAAAGTCCATTTCGACTTAGAAAAAAAGACAGCACCAGTTATTACAGAAAAATCTGCAATATATAGCAGATTTTTCATCTTTTTTGGCCTATTTTGTTCATTTTTATCTTGTCGCTTGAGAGTTAAACCCTAAATATTTTGAGAGCTTAAAAGTGAAGTTTGTGGGAGGTTGGAAAGCTAGATTAACACCTATTTCTTAATTATATTACGGATTTAAGGTAAGAATTTACCCTTTTCTTAGTAATTTCTTCATTAATTTCTCAAAACCCCAAAAATCATAGGGCAGGATTTTAAACCCAAATTTCACTCATTTTTACTTGAATAATACTTTTATCTAATAATTACTAGTTTTTCATCATTTTAACCTTCAAAACAACTCCGACTCTGGATTTTACCGGATTTCAAATATTTTACCCGGTAAAGCTCAAAAATAGTTTTTCTTCGATTTGTACCTCGTTTTTTACTCGATATAACTTGAGTTTTCAGCTGTAGGTTCCTAAAAACATGGGGAACATATTTTTTAAGTAAAGTTCTAACTTTGTCCTTCTTTTTCGGAAACCTATTTTGGGGGGCCGTTTTGACCCCGAACCAAAAGCAGTCAATATGGGTGTCGTTGGTTTTGTTTTGACACATAGATTTTATATTTGATGTTTCTAGTAAAGTTTAAGATTGTTCGTAAAAGGTAGGGTTGCGGGTTCAAGTATAGCGGACCAGTTTTGGCTTTCGAGGTAGGTTATGGCTTAACTCTTTAGACTGGGATGGGTAGTAAATGATGGTGCAAAATGCATGTTAAGAGTGGGAACTAATCATGAAAAATGGATATCTATGTGTTGTGCCCGTGTGGGGGCCTATATGTGATGTAATTGTCAAAATTAAAATATTATATGATATGTTTGACCGTGTGGGGTCCTATGTGATATTGATAGACTTGAATATATGCGAACAATTATATTGCATTGCTTAATGTGGTACCATTGGTTTATTGTGATTATATTCATACTTTATTGGCATATAAGACATGTGAAAATTCATGGATGAAATGAAAATAACAAGTGGATATTAGCTAATGTGGTTGTGAAAATGTATTATTGTGGTTGGTTGTGGAAATACTTATTGTGATGGGTTGCGAGCATTACATCTTCATATTATACTCATTCATGAAAAATTGGTACCACCGTGGCAACATCTAAGAAACACTGGCAACACCTTTTAAAAATATTATAACACCTTGTAAAACCCTTTCTGAGGGATATGTCGGAAAGGGGATATGAGATATGTGGATTGATATGGGTTGACGACCCCCCATGGGTCCTACGTCGGGAAGCTTTAGCTCCGTAGGTGTATACGGGGATTGTGTGATGATCCCGGAGGTTGTGCGACAACCTCGTGCATCATCATCATCATTAACATTATATATATTTCACTTACTTTATTGTGTTTATGTGGTGTTGTGTTGCCTTATTGACTTGTCATCTATGTGTTTGTCTTACTTTCCTTTACTTGTATTTGATGATCTTGTATCTACATGTTCTCTCTTGTTCTATTATATATGATATAATATATACTTATGTTCCGTATCTTGGTGTGTTTTTGGTAATATATGTGAGATATATTAGAAATGTTAGTGCAAGCGATGTGGGCTACCGTTGTGCGACATTTTCTGATTGCAGGTGACGTGCCCTTAGTGTATATTTTATATACTTTATTTACCACTTTACTTGGTCGGCCTATGATACCTACTGAGTACAAATGGACCGTACTCACTCCTATTGCGTCCTTTCGGTGCAGGTCCTAGCTCGAGTGCGCCTCAACTTACTTGATTCAGGCGATTGTTGAAGCTTCCAAGGTAGCGGTTGGACATTCATGCGTCCGAAGTTTACCTCTATATTTCTATACTAGTTATGTCTTTATATGTATTTGAAGAAAGTTATGATTCCTTTATGGTTATTTTTTTGATGTATTTGACTCGTGGATTGTATTAGTAGTTCTTACACTATTGACACCTAGTTTGGGCATGATTGGTATTTTGGATAAGTTCTTTCCGCATTGTTATGATTATTTATATGGTTCAGCTTCATTCTAGAAGCCTTACCTCAGGGTATTTCTATTTTTTCTCTATTCGTATCAGTTTGGATGATAGGCTTACTTATCAAGGTACGCCGTGACAAGTGTCATCATGACCCTCATTTTTAGGTCATGACAAATTGGTATCAGAGCAGCTAGGTTTTATTGGTCTCAGCGGTATAAGAACAAGATGTCTAATAGAGTCCTGTAGATCGGTACGTAGACATCTGTATCTATCTTCGAGAGGCTATAGGACGTCATTAGGAAACTTTTCTCATTTTATTCCTTATCGTGCTAATTCTTTCATACCCTGTATTCTGAGTTGTGTTTCACTCTTTCTAAGTGAATGGAGTAGCTTACACCTCTTATCAATTGAGAGATGTAGTGAGAGATTATTGGATATCATTTGTTGGTTGTAGGCTTGTTAATGCTCCTGAGTTGTTATGGGATCAGTTTGTTAATGCCTTTTTGGATAGATTTGTGCCTTTTTGTTTGAGAGATCATATGTGGGAAGAGTTTGATCATATGGAGAAGGGCTCTATGATAGTTGTTAAGTATAATGCATGCTTTCACGCCCTATCCAGATATGAGTTTGAGAGATTCAAAAGTTTGTGAAAGGTTTGGTTGTCTTTCTTCAGTTGGCTACATCTCAGATGGTTGTGTTTGATGGTTCTTTTTAGAGTATTGTGGATCATGTTAAGGTGACATAGGATATTCTCAGTGCATTTCAGGAAGGCGCGACATTTTGATAAGTTTAAGAGTTAGCCTATTGAGGTAGAAATTTTAGAGGTTCTTGTGGATACTATGGTAGGCCAGTACAGGTGATTTTATAGAGTGCAGGTGACCTTATAGAGTTCAGCTAGTGGATATTCTTGTTCAGCTATTCAGGATGGTTTTTTTAGCTCAGTTGTACTTTCTCTTATTGAGACTGGTCGTAGAGGTTGGTATGTGTGTGATGAGATTGACCATATGGCCAAGGACTATTCTCACCGTGTGTTTAAAGCTACTTCTTTTTCAACAGTAGAAGGTAGGGATTTCACCGAAGGTGCGAGAGGTAGAGATAGTGGAGGTTGTGGTGGTAGTATTGGGGCTACTAAGCCAGTTTATAGTTATGGGTTGTGTTATGCTATACCATCCATACTTGGCGCAGAGGCTTCTGATATTGTAATTATAAGTAACTTTCTCATTTGTTTCAGACCTGAATTGACTTTCTCCTATGTGTCTGTGTATTTTGCTTTGGGTTTTGATTTTGTTTGTGAGCCTTCTGCCATGCCTATTTATGTATCTACCCCGATAGGTGAATCTTTAGTGGTGGATCGATGTGCTGATCTTGTGTTGTGACTTTTTCTGAGCGTGAGACTTTGGTAGACTTACTTGTGTTAGATATGGTCGATTTTGGTAAAATTTTGGGTATGGATTGGTTGGCTCCTTATCATGTTGTCTTAGATTATTTTGCTAAGACTGTGACTTTAACTTTAGCGGATGTGCCAAGAATGGCTTGGAAGGGTACCTCTATTCGGGTCCTTAAAGGATTATATCTTATGTTTAATCTCCTAAATTGGTTGAAAAGGATGTTTATATTAGTTGGCTTATATTTGTGACACCAGTGTTGTTTCGCCTCCTTCCTTGGATTTTGTTCATGTTGTTCATGAGTTTATGGAGGTGTTCCCTATGGACTTGCCTAGTATGCCTTCAAATCAAGATATTAATTTTATTATTGATGTTGAGTCGGGCACCAAGCCCATTTCTATTCCTCCTCATAGGATGGCCCCTGCAGAGTTGAAGAAACTGAAGGATCAGTTGTAGGAGTTGTTGGATAAGGGATTTATTCAACCTAGTGTTTTATCTTGGGGTGTTTCTGTCTTGTTTGTAAAGAAAGAGAATGGGTCTAAGCGGATGTGTATTGATTATCGATAGGTGAATAAGGTAACAGCTAAGAATAAGTATTCTTTTTCTCGCATTGATGATTTATTTAATCAGCTTCAGGGTATTGTGGTGTTTTCAAAGATTGATTTGCGGTTCAGTTATCACCAGTTGAGGATTAGGGCTTTGGATGTTTTAAAAATAGCTTTTCAGACTCGATATGGTCATTATGAGTTCTTGGTCATGTCTTTTGGGTTGATCAATTCCCCTGCCATGGTTGTGGAGTTGATGAACTGGGTGTTTCAATTGTATCTTAACTTCTTGGTAATCGTATTTATAGATGATATCTTGGTTTATTTCAAGAGTGAGGCTGAGAAGGAGGAGCATTTTTGGATTGTGTTTTAGAGATTAAGGGATGAGAAGTTGTATGCTAAGTTCTCTAAATGCGAGTTTTAGTTGAAGTCTGTTTCTTTCTTCGGTCATGTGGTGAATAAGAAAGGTATTATGTTGATCTAACTAAGGTTGTAGCATTTCGTTATTGGGCTATACCTACTTCGGCCATTGAAATTCTAAGTTTTATTAGCTTAGCCAGGTATTATTAGTGTTTTGTTAAGGGTTTTTCTTCCATTGCAGCTCCATTGACCAAGTTGACCCAGAAGAAGATTCTTTTTCAGTGGTCCGATGTTTGTGAAGTGGGTTTTCAAAAGCTCAAGAATTTATTAACTTCAGCTCCTATTTTGGCTTTGCCCAAGAAGAGCATTGGCATTATTGTCTTTTGTGATGCTTCAGGTGTTGGGTTAAGTGTTGTGTTGATGCAGGAGGGCAACGTAATCATGTATGCATCTCGTCAAGATTGAAGCCTCATAAGAGGATTTATCTTACCTATGATTTGGAGTTGTGCCCAGTTGTGTTTGCCTTGAATTTTTGGGGGCACTACTTGTATGGACTCCATTATGAGATCTTCTCAGATTATCATAGCCTTCGGTACTTCTTTATCAGCGAGATCTTCTTAGGAGGCAGTGTCATTGGCTTGAGTTGCTTAAGAATTATGACTTGACTATTCTCTTCCATAAGGGCAAGGCTAATGTGGTGGCGGATGACTTAAGCTGAAAGTCGACTAGCATGGATAGCTTGGTGCATCTTTTGATTCAGGAGAGGCCATTGGCCTTAGAGGTTCAGTCTTTGGCGAACCAGATAGTTAGGCTTGATACTTCGACACCAGGATGTGTTTTGGCATTTATGGAGGCTAGATTGTCTTTGATAGAGTAGATTCGAGCTCATCAGTTTGGTGACATTGGATTGAGATTGATTCGAGATAAGGTATAGAGTAGGGAGGCTAAGAAAGCCTCACTTAATTCGAATAGAGTTTTGAGGATTAGGGGATGAGTTATATGCCGGGAGTGGTGATCGGATTAGGTTGATCTTAGGAGAGGCCCATTGTTTTAGATATTCTATCTATCCAGGTGTGACTAAGATGTATCGTGATTTGTGGTAGCACTACTAGTGGGGAGGTTTGAGGTAAGATATAACGGATTTTGTGGCTCGTGGCCTATGTTGTCAATAGGTGAAGGCCAAGCATTTGAGACCTGGTCATTTGCTCCAGAGGTTACCCGTTCCTGAGTAGAAGTGGAAATGCATCACTATTGACTTTATGACTAGTTTGCCTCGTACATTTCATGATTCTAATAGTGCTTGGGTCATCATGGATCGATTGACCAAGTCAGCTCATTTTATTCTGGTTCGGATCTCATTCAGTGCTGAGAGATTAGCCCCTATTGTCATTCATGAGATTGTGCGTCTTCATGGTGCGCCGGTGTCCATTATTTTAGATCAAGGTTGTGTGTTCACATTTCACTGTTGGAAGACTTTTTAGGATGAGTTGGGTACTCGAGTTGATCTTAGCACAGTTTTTTAACCCTAGATTGATGGCTAGTCAGAATGGACTATACAAGTTTTGGAGGATATGCTTCGCGCATGTGTGATGGATTTTGGTGGTAGTGGGAGCAATATTTGGTTTTAGCAGAGTTTGCATATAATAATAGCTACCATTTCAGTATTGATATGGCTCCTTTTGAGACGTTGTATGGTAGGCGTTGTCGCTCTCCAGTAGGTTAGTTTGATGTTTTAGAGGTAAGACCTCGAGGTACTGACTTGCTTCATGAGTCTTTGGATAAGGTCCGGGTTATTCAGGATAGACTTAGAGCGGCCCAAAGTAGGCAGAAGTCTTATGATGATCGTAGACTTCGTGCCTTGAGTTTTGGTGTTGATGATCGTGTTTTCCTTTGAGTTTCACCCATGAAGGATGTGATGAGGTTTGGGAAGAGGGGCAAGCTTAGCCCCAGGTACATTGGTCCATTTGAGATTCTTCGGACTGTTGGTGATGTGGCTTATGAGTTGGCTTTGCTCCCCGATCTATCAACTGTTCATCCAAGTTTTTCATGTTTCTATGTTTTGTCGCTATACTCCTAATGAGTCTCATATTATTCGTTAGGAGTCAGTTCAGCTAGATCAGTGGTTGTCCTTTGTTGAGAAGCCAGTTTTCATTTTGGCTAGGGATGTTAGGCGATTGCACTCTAGATTGATCTCTGTGGTTAAGGTCCAGTGACAACATCTACCTAAAGACGAGGCTACTTAGGAGGTTGAGTCTGATATGTGTAGTTCCTATCCCCAGATTTTCATTGACTCAGGTATTTCTTTGCCTTAGTTCGAGGACGAACTAGATTTTTAGTGATGGATGATGTAACGACCTGAAAATTTGATAAAATATGTGAAATTTGTGATTTTATATAATTTGACTATTTTACCCCTCCCCGTAGTTGGATTGTGGTATTTTTGGCGTGTGGGAGTGATCGGTATGATTTTTGATGCATTTTAGTATCATTTATGCAATATTGTGGTTTTTGATGGCTTAAGAGTCTTATTTTGGATTTATGTAGATATCTTTTGATCCGTGCGACGGATGGCCGAACGGACTACGCCAGCAGCTCTGGAATATCGATTTTAGGCTAGGTAGACCTTGGGTTCGGGTCCTAGTGCACCCGAGCTCATCTTGCTTCTTGAGAGTTATACCTAAATATTTTGGGAGCGAAGTTTGTGGGAGCTTGGGAAGCTAGATTAACACCTATTTCTTAATTATATTACAGATTTAAGGTAAGAATTCACCCTTTTCTTAGTAATTTCTTCATTAATTTCTCAAAACCCCAAAAATCTTAATCCAAATTTCACTCATTTTTACTTGAATAATACTTTTATCTTATAATTACTAGTTTTTCATCAATTTAACCTTCAAAACAACTCTGATTCTGGATTTTAACTCGGATTTCAAATATTTTAGTCGGTTAAGCTCAAAACTGGTTTTTCTTCAATTTGAACCTCTTTTTTGAATCGATTTAACTTAGGTTTTCAGCTGTAGGTTTCTAAAGATATGGGGAACATGTTTTTGAAGTAAAGTTCTGATTTTGCCCTTCTTTTTTGGAAACCCATTTTGGGGGTCCATTTTGACCCCGAACCAAAAGTAGTCAATATGGATGTAGTTTGTTTTGTTTTGATGCGTAAATTTCATATTTGATGTTTCTAGTGAAGTTCGGAATTGTTCATAAAAGGTAAGGTCGCGAGTTCAAGTGTAGAAGATCGGTTTTGGCTATCGAGGTAGGTTATGACTTAACTCTTCAGACTAGGATGGGTAGTAAATGATGGTGAAAAATGCATGTTAAGGGTGGAAACTAATCATGAGAAATGGTTATCTATGTGTTGTGCCCGTGTGGGGGCCTATATGTGATGTAATTGCCGAAATTGAAATATTATGTGATATGTTTGATCGTGTGGGGTCCTATGTGATTTGATAGCCTTGAATACATGCGAACAATTATATTGTATTGTTTAATGTGGTACCATTGGTGTATTTTGATTATATTCATACTTTATTAACATATAAGACATGTGGAAATTCATGGATGAAATGAAAATAACGAGGGGATATTGGCTTATGTGGTTGTGGAAATGTATCTTTGTGGTTGGTTATGGAAATACTTATTGTGATGGGTTGTGAGCATTACATCTTCATATCATACTCATTCATGAAACATTGGTACCACCGTGGCAACATCTGAGAAACACTGGCAATACCTTTCTAAGAATATTGTAACACCTTATAAAACCCTTTTCAAGGGATATACTGGAAAGGAGATATGAGATATGTGGATTGTATATGGGTTAAAGAACCCCCTATGAGTCCTACGTCGGGAAGCTTTAGCTCCGTAGGTGTATACGGGTATTGTACGACGATCCCGAAGGTTGTGCGACAACCTCGTGCATCATCAACATTAGCATCATCATCATCATCATCATTATCACCATATACATTGCACTTACTTTATTGTGTTTATGTGGTGTTGTATTGCCTTATTGACTTGTCATCCATGTCTTTGTCTTACTTTCCTTTACTTGTATTTGATGATCTTGTATCTACATGTTCTCTCTTGTTCTATTATATATGATATAATGTATACTTATGTTCCATATCTTGGTATGTTTTTGGTAATATATGTGAGATATGTTAGAACTGTTAGTGCAAGCGGTGTGGGCTACCGTTGTGGGACATTTTCTGATTGCTGGTGACGTGCCCTTAGGGTATATTTTGTATGCTTTATTTACCAATTTACTTGGTTGGCCTATGATACCTACTGAGTACTTCAACAAATTACTAAACTTACATTCCAAGTACTCTGTCATGGTCCTACTCAACCTAAATTCTTTAGACTCAAGGGTCTGTCTCCAAACATGCAAATTATCATTAACTCCTACCCAAGTCTCGTCAATCAGTTCAATATTATCAGTAAATAACAGACACCAAGGCATCTCTCCTTGAATATGCCACGTTAAAATATCCATCATTAAGGTGACTAAAAATGGGCTAAGAGTCGAACCCTGGTGCAACCCTGTCCGAAAATAAAAGTGCTTCGAATCTCCTCCTACCGTCCTCACGCGAGTCTTCACGCCATCGTAAAGGACAATATGGTAAAATAACATCTATCATTTATTGTTTCTTAATTCTTATGCAAATAGAAAAGTGGACAAGTAGAGATGGATGGAGAGAATAATTTTTGTTCATTTGTAATTGTAAGCAAGAACATTAACCAAGTTGTCTGTGAGTTTTGTAAAGTAAGAGAATGCTCAATATTGATAATTAAAGAGAGAATAGAAGTTATAAAATAGATGAATATAAGGTGACAACAGTATAACCCAAGTTATTAGGAGACACTGTAATTTAGAAAATTTAGTACCCATATTAAATATTTAATTTTCTTATGAGAAATTTCTTTTTAAATTTATAAGTAAATATATTTTTAAAAAAAACATGTATAAGTACATTTTCTTTATAAAACAAGAAAGAATAAAGAAAAAGAGTAGAGAGAATAGAGAGAGTAATTCTTATTTCTTCTCTTGAGGAATGATTTACAATGAAGGAAGCCCTTCTATTTATAGGGTGAATTTGCCCCTAGTTTCACACTAAAAGATAAATACATCAAATCCTGATAGACATCAAATAGATCTTAATAGATCTTGATAGACATTCACTATAATTGATATATATCATAATACTCACCCTTGAATGTCTAAAAATACGCATATAAGATGCCTCATTAAAAACCTTACAAGAAAAACCCAATGGGATAAAACCTCGTAAGGGAAAAATAGTATAGCGTGTATTAACTCCCCCTAATAAGAACATCTTTGGATCTCTACATTCCGATCTTGTGCAACATCTTCTTGAAAGTTGCAGTTGGAAGAGACTTGGTGAATAAATCAGCCACATTGTCATAAATCAGCCACATTGTCACTTAAATGAATCTGTTGTACATCAATATCACCATTCTTTTGGAGCTCATGTGTATAGAAGAGCTTTGGTGAAATATGCTTCGTTCTATCTCCTTTTATGAATCCACTTTTCAGTTGTGCTATGCATGCTGCATTATCTTCATATAAAATTGTGGGTACTTTGTCACATTTCAAGCAACATTTTTCTCGAATAAGATTATTATGGACCTCAACCACACACACTCTCGGCTTACTTCATGAATAGCTATAATCTCAGCGTGATTCGATGAAGTGGCCACGATAGACTGCTTTGTTGATCTCCAAGATATGGCAGTACCCCCACATAATACATGGCCTATTTGAGACCGAGCTTTATGCGGGTCGAATAAGTACCTAGCATCAGCATAACCAAGAAGATCATAACTGCAATCTTTAGAATAAAATACGCTCATATTGGTAGTTTCCTTTAGATACCGTAATGTGTGTTTGATCCCATTACAATGTCTCTTAGTAGGAGCAGAACTATAGCTTGCTAGCAAATTTACTGAAAAGGCAATTCAGGCCTTGTAGTAGTTGCAAGATACATTAGTGCACCAATTGCAAAAAGATATGGTATTTCAGGACTAAGGAGTTCCTCATTCTTTTCTTGAGGTCGGAAAGGATCCTTATTCACATCAAGTGATCGAAAAACCATCGGAGTACTTAATAGATGTGCTTCATCCATATAGAATCATTTCAACACATTTTCTGTGTAGGCATATTGATGAACAAAGATGCCATTTGTCAAATGCTCAATTTGCAAATCAATGCATAACTTTGTATTTTTGAGATCTTTCATCTCAAATTATTTCTTTAGGTAATCAATTGCTTTTTGAAGCTCTATTGGCGTTCCAATAAGGTTTAGGTCATCGACATAGACAGCAAGTATAACAAACTCCAATGTTGTTTTCTTATGAAAACACATGGGCAAATTTCATCATTTGTATAACCTTCTTTAGATAAATATTCACTAAGACGGTTATACCACATGCGTCCAGATTGCTTCAAACCATACAATGATCTTTGCAATATAATGAAATACATTTCCCGAGGCTTTGAACTATATGCTTTCAGCATTTTAAATCCTTCAAAAATTTTCATGTATAGCTTATTATCAAGTGATCCATATAGATAGGTTGTTACTACATCCATCAAATGTATTTCAAGTCTCTCATGGACAGTGAAACTAATAAGATAGCGCATTGCGTCCATAACTGGTGAATATGTCTCATCATAATTGACACCAAGACGTTGTGAAAATCCTTGTGCAACAAGGCATGCTTTATACCTTTGTATTTCATTTTTCTCATTTCTTTTTCGCACAAAGATCCGTTTATAGCCAACAGGATTAACACCATTAGGTGTTTGAGTTATAGGTCCAAAAACCTCACGTTTGGCAAGTGAATTCAATTCAGATTGAATTACTTCTTGCCATTTTGGCTAGTCATTTCTTTGTCGACATTTTGTGACAGATCGAGGTTCAAGATCCTCACTATCTTGCATGATTTTTGTTATAACATTATATGCAAAGACATAATCCACTACTATTTTAGATCGATTCAAATTAGTTTCAACATTACTTGAATTTATGGATAGTTCCTCATTTTCTTAAGTCTCAGGCTTATTGATTCCTTCAGGGATATCAACATTGCTCAAATCTTAAACTTCCATATGTGGATCTTTTAGAGTGTCATCTTGACCATTTATTTTTCTTTTTCTAGGATTTTGATCCTTAGAACCTAATGGTCTGTCACGCTTCAAGTGTGCTTTGGATTAGTTAGCTATAACACTAATGGATGGTCCTTTAGGGACATCAATTTGAATAGGGATATTCTCTGCAGGAATATGTGATTTAGTAATCCTTTTTAAATCTGTAAATGCGTCTGATATTTGATTTGTAATTCTCTGCAGATGAATAATCTTTTGTACTTCTTGCTCACAAATAGAAGCAAGTGGACCAAGATGAGATAGTGATGGATTTTTTTCACAAAATTTCTCTTTTGATATCATTATCTTCTCCCCCTAATTTTGGAAAAAGTATCTCATCAAACTGACAATCTGCAAATCGAGCAGTGAACATATCTCCCATTAATGGTTTAAGATAGCGACTAATAGAGGGTGATTCAAACCTAACATAAATTCCTAACCTTCTTTGAGAGCCCATCTTGGTGCAGTTTGATGGTGCTATAGATATATATACACCGTACCCAAAAGTTTTCAAGTGAGATATATTAGGCTCTTGACACAAAACCAATTACAACGGAGAAAATTTATGATAATTTGTCGGTCTAAGACGAACAAGTATTGCAGCATGCAAAATTGCATTACTCCAAAGAGAAGTAGAAAACTTAGTTTTCATCAGTAATGGTCTTGCTATCAACTACAGACGTTTAATTAATGACTCAGCAAGGCCATTTAGAGTGTGAACATGGGGTACAGGATGTTCCACTCTTATCCCAATCGATAAGCAATAGTCATTAAATGCTAGGGATAAAAATTCTGCAACATTATCAAGGAGAATAGACTTAATTTGATTATCAGGAAATTGAGCCCGTAATCGTATTATTTGTGCCAACAATTTTGCAAATGCCAAGTTGCGAGATGATAAAAGACACACATGAGACCATCTAGAAGAAGCATCTATTAGGACTATGAAGTATCTAAACGACTCACTTGGTGGGTGAATTGGTCCACAAATGTCCCCATTTATACGTTCCAAAAATGCGAGGGACTCAATCCCAACTTTTGTTGGCGATGGTCTCACAATCAGCTTGCCTTGATAACAAGCATTACATGAAAATTCACCATTCGAAAGAACCTTCAAGTTCTTTAATGGATGCCCATTTAAATTTTCTATTATTCATCTCATCATTATTGATCCTGGATGTCCCAGACAATCATGCCAAAGTACGAAAGTATTGGAATCAGTAAAATTTTGGTCTACTATAAAATGTGCCTCAATTGCACAAATCTTTGTCCAATACAGGCCAGAAGATAAAGAAGGAAACTTTTCAACAACACATGTTTTCCCAGAGACATTCTTGGTGATACCAAGATAATTCAAGATTCATCTCATCAAATGTCTTGATATGATAACCATTTTCACGGATATCTTTAAAACTCATCAAGTTTCTCCAAAACTTATAAGAAAACATGGCATTATTTATGATGAGTTTAGTTCCCTTGGGCAAGATTATAATGGCTTTTCTAAAGCCTTCAATCAAATTAGCACTACCATAAATTATAGTAACATTAATCTTGCCCATGTTTAGATAAGAGAAATATTTCTTATCTTTGAATATCGTATGTATAGTGCCAGAATCAATCAAACAAATATCTTCTTGAAAATTATCCATATCTTCAACCAAATAAAATATATATGAAGTTTTTGTACAAAGTGAAGCTTATAAGAAATTGTTAATAACAAAAAATAATATGTCCAAATTAAAAACTATTGAATATAATATTTGATAAAGAATGTAATATACTATTATTATAATTAATAATATGGAACATTAACATACAATAATATAATATTGTTATATTATATTTGTTCAGGACGTGGATATGCAATAACAATATAATATTACTATATTATACTTGATAAAGAATATGATAATATTATTGTATTATATAATATGGATAATTAATAGCAATATGTGTGTGGACATTATAAAAAAAGCAGGCAAATAATATGTTAATCAATAGTACTATCGTAGCCGTCGTTTTAACATGCAAACAATTTGTTCTTTTTTTCAGAAACGTGTAGTACTGGAAAAGCAATAGTATTGTTATTTTTTTTCTTTCAACAAAAAAATGAAAAAATTAAAACTCAATTTAATTTAATAATAAATTACAATAATGTAATTGATCTAATCGATAATAATCAAAAACTAATAATCATGCAAACAACTACTTTTACATGATTCTTTATTCACTAACTCTTATTAATAAAAATAAAATAAAATTAAAAATCATTCATTCTTCCATATTTACGGAACCATCACCAATCAAGTGATCAATCTTTCCTTCAGGGTTCTCGTAAAAGTCTGCTACATCCAAGCATGTGATGTTAACATTATTTTTAGAGAGAAAGTTAGCCTCGGGATTCTGTCTTTCTTCTTTAATGATGCTTGATAAAGATAAACCAAGTGCTTTTCTGTCTTTCTTCTTTAATGATGCTTGATAAAGATAAACCAAGTGCTTGAGATCACGACAATTACGTGAATAATGTCCTGTTCCACCACATCGAAAATAAGCAACTGCTTCACATTTCTCATCTTTTCTTTTTTTATTTGATGAATGATTAACACCTGGAATAGGGTTTCTTTCTTGGTCATTGTGACCACGACCACATCCACGACCAGGGTCGCGACCTTTTCCATACCTAGCATGGTGAGCATGCACATCATTCACTTCAAGGAATGGTGCAGATCCAGTTGGTCGGTTCTCGTGATTTTTCATCAACAAATCATTATTTTGTTCAGCCACGAGAAGATGAGAACTCAGTTCAGTATACTTCTTGAAACCTTTTTCTCGATATTGTTGCTGTAAGAGCACATTCAAGGCGTAAAAAGTAGAGAGCGTCTTTTCCATTATATCATTATCATTGATCATCTCTCCACAAAGTTTCAATTGAGAAGCAATTTTGAACATGGCAAAATTTTATTCATGAACAGACTTGTAGTCTTGAAATCTTAGATGCATCCACTCATATCGTGCTTTCGGAAGGATGACCATCTTTAAGTGGTCAAACCTTTCTTTTAGGCTATTCCACTATACGAGTGGATCCTTAATAGTAAGGTACTCAATTTTCAGAACTTCGTCAAGATGATGATGCAAGAAAATCATAGCCTTAGCACGATTTTGACTAGATGTTGTATTTTTATTCTTTATGGTGTCTCCAAGACCCATAGCATCTAGGTGGATTTCAGCATCCAACACCCATGAAATATAGTTCTTTCCCGAACTTTGAAGGGCAAAGAACTCATACTTCATAAGATTGTTAGCCATATGGAAAAAGGGAAGAAAAATAATAATACCTTAGCCTTACCCTTCAAATTTGAGACGGTAGAGTCTCGTGCTGATAACGTGTTATAAAACAAGAAAGAATAAAGAAGAAAAGTAGAGAGAATAGAGAGAGTAATTCTTATTTCTTCTCTTGAGGGATGATTTACAATGAAGGAAGCCCTTCTATTTATACGGGAAATTTGTCCCTAGTTTCAAACTAAAAGACAAATACATCAAATCCTGATAGACATTAAATAGATCTTGATAGAAATTCACTATAATTGATATATATCATAACAATTTTTTAAAAAAATGGAGCCACAATATTTTGGGCTCAAACGATTGCTTTAATAGCCTAGCGGTTAAGATGACCTTGCGTAGTCACTTATAATATTCTATATGAATTATACATGCATTACACTGTATGTGAAAAATTGTCTAGTTAGATAAATATTGTTTGTCATAACTTAATTAATTTCAGAACCTACTTCGTTTGATATTTGGATTTTGCAATAATATTTAACGTCGTACGAATGAGTGCAGTGCACATACTTTTAAGTTGTAACTAGAAGCCAACTTGTTGAAAATCAACTGTGTGTAGAATTGTCAGGTGAAGTAATTCTATGTATACAAAAAGCACAAAGAGTAGGAAAGCTACTACACATTCACCTTGTGAGAATGATAAATACCAAGGACAAGCAAAAGCTGGTGGATTCAGAATTAAAACTTTATCAGTTCATATATAAATTTTAAATTAATATTATAATAATAAAAGGGCTAAAAATACCCTTAATCTATCAAAAAAGGTTCATAAATACCCTTCTTCCACCTATGGGTCCAAAAATACCCTTAAAGTTTATTTTTGGGGCCAAACATACCCCTCAAACTAACAGATGAACTCAGGTCAACTTTAACACTTTTAACATCCCACATGACATTTTATTAATGGTCACACATCTTAAAATAGTATGAATGCTGTTGTGGCTACCATTAAGACTAAGCGCACCATCCAATTTGTTGACTGGTGCCCTACTAAATTCAAGTGTGGTATCAACTATCAGCCACTAACTGTTGTTCCTGGAGGTGATCTTGCCAAGGTGAAATGGGATGTATATGTTAGTGAGGGTATAGAGAAAGGTGAGTTCAGTGAAGCTCGTGAAGATCTGGCTGCTCTGGAAAAGGACTACGAGGAGGTTGGTGCTGAATTGGACGAAGGCGAAGATGATGATCACGAGGAATACCAAACAAATGGCTTTTATTTGTTGGATTGTATTTTCCTTTGGATTTTTTTCAATTGCTGCATTTATGATACATCCACTGCCATTTTCCTATTTCACTATGGTGTCTTCTCTTGTATGCTGAAATGAATTCTTCTGCTATGAAAAGTTAAACATGCTTGTTTAAGTAAAAAAAACATCTTAAAATGGTTGTACGCAGATCAAGTTTTCTGGCAAGCTGAGGGATGAACGCAGGTCAAGTTTTCTGGCAAGTTGAGGGATGAATGCACACAGGTCAAGTTTTCTAGCAAACTGAGAATTGGTTTTGGTGAATGGCCTCTGGTCCATAACTTTAAATTTGCATAACACATAACTTATCTCCTTTAATTAGTGCGGTGAAGCTTCTCTGAATTAAAAATCAGTGATGTTTCATAGTAATAATTATTTCCAAATATACATTTAATTTTTAGATTACTTTCCACAATACTTCTTATCAAAAAGAAGAAAGAATGGATCGTCCCTGGTATACTTTCTAATTTTTGTGTTTCTCTTAATTTTCTTCCTTCAACAACGGTTCTTTACTACAAATAATCAAAAAAAAGTTATCAGCATCTTCAACAAAACTTTCAATTATAGGAAATCTTGTACCAACTAGACGTTTCCTCACCCATTATGTTCTCTTCGTAAATTATCAGAAAAAGCATGCCACCTGAAATTTTAGGATGTGTGACCAATAATAAATTGCCACGTGGGATGTTAAAAGTGATAGAGTTGACCTGAGTTCAACCGTTAGTTTGAGGGGTATGTTTGGCCCCAAAAATAAACTTTAAGGGTATTTTTTGACCCATGGGTAGATGGAGGGTATTTATGAACCTTTTTGATAGATTAAGGGTATTTTTTGCCCTTTTTCATTAAATTTATAATCAAATATTTATTACTATTCTTCAATCTCTCTCTCTCTCTCTATATATATATATGCTTCTAGATCCGCCACTATTTACAGCTTCTGCGGGTCAATTGGTTTTTTGATCTTCTACCAATTAATTTTTGGTTTTATAAATTTTTATGATAATTTTTTTCATATTTACACAAAAAATATATTAATAATAAGCAAATAAATTATAAAATGTTATTTTCTTGGGATAATACCTACGAAAATATCTGAACTTTGACCGAATTTCTAGTTGAGCATACTGAACTTTGCGGGGGTCTTATTACCCCCCTAGACTTTTTATTCCCGTATTTTAATAACATATATTTGCCCACTTGGACACGTGTAAATATGAGGTGACGCGTGTATTACACGCGCCAATACACGTATAAAAATGAGATTTGGGCGTCGAATCTGGGTATAGAGTTTCGGGGGAATTAAATCCACTTTAAAAAGTCTAGAAGGGTAATAGAACCCTCGCAAAGTTCAGTATGTTCAACTGAAAATTCGGTCAAAGTTCAGGTATTTTTGTGAGTATTATCCCTATTTTCTTTTATACAAATCATAAAGAGCTATACTATATTCAAAACATTTTCTCAGCCAACCACTTCAACCATATTCTACCAGTGATCTCATTATTAGCATCTGGCACATTCTTTCTGCAGTATGACCCCCACTTTCTATTTCATTCACAACTTTAGTTCTCTACCTTCCTTGTCCCTCCTGATATGCACTTCTTATTTACACCTCAATTTCCTCATTCCTAGCATATAATTGGCACACAACGATCATAGTCCAACAACGTTAACGCTTCTCTCCCAGGTTTTTCTTTGAATCGATTAAGTGGTTACGTTGTTAGTTGTTACCTTTTTTTCTTGTTAAATCACAATGCATTCTGAATTGAATGTTTTCAGGTAGAAGATAATCTATTTGCCTGGAAATGGGCAAGAAAGGAAATGGTAATTGGTTTTCCACAGTGAAGAAGGTCTTTATTAAACCTTCTTCTAAGGATTCGCCAGCAGATCATAAAAAGGTTAGTTCACTCGTCTAATAGATAAATGCAGGGGATTAAGATGAAATTAAATTCAATAACAACTTTTTATTTCCAAGTGGATCATCTTGAAGCAAAATATACTAGTTTGGAGATCAGGAAGTATGTCTGAAGAGTGACAAACAAAAGTTATGATCAAACATCTAATATAATTGTTTGCAAATTACATTGTTGCCAAGATCGATTCATAGTTGCTTAAACCATGATTTTAGTACATAGAAGTTGTTTCTATTCCCTACAAGAGGGATAGTAATTTGATAGTTTGCCATTGCCAGTATCAAACTATGCAAACGGAAGCAATATGGCTCGATCTAGGTTATTTACGTTGATTGTGTCATTAAAGTAATTAAATTTGTTATAGCAGGTTGGTTGCCATTTATTCTGGTTAACACTCAACGTTACTCTTATCAAACACAATTTTGCAATTACCCTTTAAATGTCGTAATTGTATAAATATTTTATACATGATCAGCACATAAAATTAAATTGGTAGTGATCATATGATCAAAAAAATTACAGCATTTCTTTGTATGTCATCTATTTTCTGGAACTCTCATAAGTCTACCTACTTGTAAGCTCTTTTTATGGATCTCTTTGTAAATCTACCAGCTTAGTTGCTACTGGTTGGGCATTTTTTCCCTCACCAAACGGCATTAACTAATCTATAAACACCTATTGGTCCCCCTACAATATGGCCCCTGTTGAAAGGCAACAACATAGAATTCATGTCTTGTTGCTTTCATCCACCTCTTCTGTCGCCATCATCCCCGTCAAATTCATTGTATGTCCTGTTTAGTACTCCCCCGATCCCATATTTACTTGTCTATATAAAAAAAGATAATCTCAAATTATTTATTAATTCATGAAATCAAGATAAAATTAATCAAAACTTTTTTATTTTATCCATAAAATTAAGTAATATTTATCACGTACATAAATATTATATAGTTCCAAAAAAGTTCCTTAAATCTTTTTCAGGTACACATTTAGTCAAAAGAGCACATTGGTTGCCTGGATAAGGCACATAGAAAGTGTATTAAAAAGACCAACATGGGTTGTGTTGAAGTTGATGGAGCTGCTCCACCCTTAATCAAAGGTCGAGAGTTCAACTCTGGATATGGAGAAAACTCTGTTGGGAGCGTCGTCACCTTAATGGGCCCTGCAATGCACAATCCGAATTAGTCGGGGCTCCAATGTAGGTACCAAACATCGGGTGGGAATAAAAAAAAAGTGTATTAAAAAGAGTTATAGAGTAGATTTGTAAAAATGCCCTTCATTTATAATTTCTATGGAAACTGTAAAACGAAAAGTGGGCAAGTAACATATGAGGCGGAGGGAGTATACCCCAATTAGGCCCCTAGCTTCTTGTCTCAAAATCTCATCTCACAAATGATAATTTTAATTAAAGGTGAATTCATGGACAACTTTTTATAAATTTTGTCACTAAGTTTTATTTATACACAAATTATGCCATGTTCTAATTAGGTATTTTAACACATGGTAAAAAAATTTATTAGACACTTTTGACTCATTTTTTGAAAAAGTTTATGCGCATATTCTTAAGTAGTGGCGGAGTCAGAATTTTCATTGAAGAAATTCAGAAGTAAATATATGGACTAGTTGAAGGGAGTTCGACATCTACTATATATACATAAAAATATTTTTTACTATGAAAAAATAGTATAATTTTTCAACAAACGCCACTGTTCTAAAGCGTCCATTACACAAATTAATATATTAAATATTTCTCCTTCTTTAATTATATTCTTCAACATCAATTGGAACAAACATGAGGTTTTATGACTTATTGTGACATACATATATATAATGGAGATGACATATTTTAAATCGTTAATTTATCAATGTAATGAGAGTACGAAAACAAGTGTTGCTTTTTCAAAATTTTGACTTGAAAATATCTAATTAATAACAACACTTTATCATGAGTTTAGGTATTCAATCAAAATAGATCATAGTGCAAATCTGAAACTCACTTTCTAACTTTAAACATTTAGCCTTTAATTAAAGTGGTAATGGTGTGAAGTGATTTGTATGCTTTTCAGAAGGAAAATTTAGACAAGAAATTGCAACTTGAAGCACGAGAAGCTGTGTCAGTTGAACAATTTCCAGCAGGGAGTTGTTCAGATCTTTCCAAGAATGTAGAGAGCAACGACAAGTCATCATCTCCGTTGGTTGAAGATCGAAATCATGACATCCATGTCATCGTAGCGAGCGCAGCAGCAGCAGCTTATGCGGCCCTGAAAGTTGTCACAATAGACGGATATAACTGCACTCACTTCAAAGAGGAAAGGGCTGCCACCCTTATTCAATCATATTACAGGGGATATCTGGTAAATCGAAAGCCAATTCTTTCTTATTTCTCTATAATCAAGCACAATATTTACATTTGTAATCTGCCATTTACAATGTGGGTAACAAGTACGCTGTCTCCAACTCAAATTATATATAAGTATTCAAATATACATTTTTCTTATGTCTAAACCAACTGCCCCCCCCCCCCCCCCCCCCCCCCAAAAAAATTTCAAGAGTCAATCAAGTTTTTTATTAACCGAAATTTCCTACGTCTTTTAAATATTTTAGGTTGCTAATTATTTTATTGTGATTTATAATATTTTTTTAATTTAATTTTCAAATATAAACTTTATTTTGAAATTAAAAAACTTAAAGCTTCTATATAGGAGTTTATGGTAAAATCAAGTTTGCAAATTCGAAGCTCAAAATGTTAATCGTATCACATAAATTGGGACGGAGAAAGTAACATACAATGATAATCTACACTGCATCTGTTGAATTAAAATCTTAAATCAATAGAATTGAGCGTTAATGTTATTGTTATTCAGCTATACCTACGAAATTCTTAAGGAGCAATGTACGTCTTGCTAATTTTGTAGGCAAGACGCGCTTTGCGTGCCCTGAGGGGATTGGTGAGGCTGCAAGCGCTAGTGAGGGGACATAATGTACGCAAACAAGCGCAGATGACAATGCGATGTATGCAAGCATTAGTACGCGTGCAGTCAAGAGTACGTGGACGAAGACTCCAGTTGGTTCACGAAAAGCTTCAGAGCAAGCTGGAAGAAGTGAAATTACGCTCGAATAGAGAACCCAAGTGCAAGAACAACAGCCTGTTTAAGAAACTAGAGATGGAAGACATGGATAACAGGAACCAAAGCATTGAAAAGATGCTTGAAGTTACCAGGAGAAAACAACATGCTGAAACCAAAAGGGAAAGAGCTCTTGCTTGTGCTTATCAGGTTAGCTATTGGCCATTCCTATACATTACCAAAGTTGTCATATATATGTTACTAATGTAGTGTAACTACCTTCAGGGGCGGAGCCAGGCTTCTATTTGGGGTTCGGCCGAACCCCTTCGACGGAAAAATATACTATTTATATATGATTAAAATTATTTTTTATGTGGTTATAGTAGGTATTGAACCCCCTTCGACTAAGTTTTCTTTGAATATGGAACCCCCTTAGTTGAAATCCTAAGTTTTCTTTGAATATGAAATCCCCTTCGTTGAAATCCTAACTTCGCCTCTGAGTCTACCTTGACACTAGATGCTCTGATTACTTAAGGGTCGCTTGGTAGAGTGTATTGAAAAGTTAATGCTTGCATTAGTTTAATGTGCACTAATAATACCTTATTTGGTATACTTTTTCATCCTATGTATAACTAAACTCTATTGTGCATTGAGGTATGTATTACTAATATCTCAAAATAGTAATGTAATGGATCCAATGCATGCATTATCATAATTAAAGACATTATTATCCCTCAAAAAAATTTCTGCATCCTTTCCAATATATATATGGAGGATATTTTGTAAAAGAAAAAAAAAATTAAAAATTATTTAATTCATGCTATTTTTAATATATCAAACCAAATACTGCATAAGAAAAATACAAGTATAACTAATGCAAGCATGACTAACACAAGCATAATTAATACTAACAAACCATATTTTGCATTATTTTTATATGCTCTACCAAACGACCCCTAATCGTTTGATCACGTAGGACTAATTCTATAGAATTATAAAGGAAGATTGTTATACAAAGATCAATAATATTGATATATCTAATAATGGTGTATTACACTTTCCGTGAAACAGTTATAACCACAAATATTATGACATGTTTTCAGTCAGATGTTTCAAAAGTCTTATAACCACACAAATATTATGACATATATGAAGATCACTAGTCTGAAAATCTTCATTTCTTTCTTAACTTCCATACATATTCAAACTATGTCACATAAGCATAATGGAGGGAGTACCATATTGTATCTTGAAGTATTTTTCCCAAATTCCTCTCGGTCAAACGCCCCCCTTTGTGAATGTTATTTAAAGATTGAGACTAGCTAAGAAGGTACAATATTATTTGCAAATTGATACTCAATTTCTATTGGCTATTATGTTAGCACTCTGATCCACATGTTGAGGAAGATGATGACGAATTTTGTGGCAATGAGCATGAACATGCACAACGAGGTTGGAATTGGCTTGAGAGATGGATGGCTTCTCAATCCTCTCAATACTCGCAACATGTGCCACGAGAGAACTCCTATGTGACATTGTCCACCACAGATGACATGTCAGAGAAGACAATAGAAATGGATCTAGTCAACCCATTCGGCTCAGAAGCAATCAACTTAGCCCATCACATTGTCAATCCAGCTGAAAGAAGCCCATATTCACCCCGGCAACACCGTCAGTCCAACATGGATTGTGTCCCTAGCTACATGGCTCCAACTCAATCTGCAAAAGCAAAAGTAAAGAGTCCAGGCCCATTAAAGCCTCGAAGCCCACCAATGGCCCAATGGAATGCACCAGTGAAGAAGGGAACAGACCGTAGATGGAGCTATGACTCATCTGCAAGAAGCCCGAACCCGAAAACTGCTGCTCAATGGATGGCGACATATAGCCCAGAAACAAGTGCACCAATGGGAGGTCCTGCTTGCAGATATAATTTTAGTTAGATACTTTTTGCAGCAAATAAAAAGCACAATAATGGTGTTTCCAACCTATTTTGATTTAAGGAAAATAAACTTTAACTATAAATAAAATATGAAGAAACAAGAATTTTATTAATAAAGAATATGAGTACAATTTTGTTCCTTCCTTGATTTTTCTTTTTTAATTTTTTCTGTAATTCGAAGACCGTTAGTAGTGTATTTTTCGATCGTAGAAAAATTTGAATTTGAGCTCCATGAAAGAATGGTTTTACGGATCTTCTTGATGTATTTGGTTATCAAGAAGAATGAGTTTTGATCTCTTTCTGTGAATATTTCATAAGTTTATGGAATGCTGAAGATGGTTGATCTCTTTACGAATATTCGTGAATTTGTGAGATATTGAAGATGCCTTTTTAAAAAATATTTATCCCTTTAAATAGGTGGAATTTAGGGTTTAGAATGGAGTAGCCACCAAACTAGGTTTAGGGTATAGTAGCCGTCAAGAACTCCGAGAGAAATTGAATTCTTCTCGTAGAGTTCACAAATTTTCAATGTCTACAAGTGCCCCAACTTAAGGCCTGTTGGAGTGTAGATATGATAAAACTCAAAGACGAGTCTTGAAGTACCCATAGAGCTTCCATTTTTTCATTTTTTTCGCTCTTGCAACTACAAATTTACATATCTGAATTATGAGAGAAGAGATGAAGGGCAAATTTGGTCCAACTAGAAGTGCCAATTTGTTTCCAACAAATTTTAATTAATGAAAAATAAACTTCAACCACCAATAAAATATAAGAAAAAAGAATTTTATTGATAAAAAATTAGGATACAATTTTGTTCCTCCCTTAATTTTCTTCGTAATTCAAGGATCATTAATAGCGTATTGTTCCATGAAGAAGGTTTTTGTGGATCTTCTTAATGTATTTGGTTATTGAGAAGAGTGGTTTTTGATCTCTTTCTGTGAATATTTCATGAGTTTATGAAATTCTGGAGATATTTGATTTCTTTATGAATATCCGTGAATTTATGAGATATTGGAGTTGTCTATTTAATGAAATATTTGCCTCTTTTTATAGCCTAATTTAGGTTTAGAGTAGAGTAGCCACCAAGCTAAATTTAGGTTATAGTAGCCTCCACGAACTCTGACAGACATTGAATTCTTCTTGTTGAGTCCACAAAATTTTGAATTCTACTAATGGTTATTAAACAGGGGTAAGCTCACACTTGGCCGTCAGCTAAAATAATTATATTTGTTACTAAAACATATACACATTTTTATATAAAAATGTAAATTTTATGTATATCAATCAATATACAAAAAGATATACATTTGTTAGCTATTATTTGATGGACGACTATTATGTCAATTTTTCTTATAGTTACGTGCTTTGTACACGTGTCTAATGCTGCTTGAATTCTCATGTAAAGTTAAGTAATATTATTTTATCCATGATTAACAAAAAATAAATCTCTTATTAAATAACAAACAAACACGCGTGTGAAGATAAAAGAATTGCATAAATGTAGACCCGGCTCTATAGCTAGGGCTAAAACATATGTTCTGGCTATTACTTTTTTGGAACCCCAAATTTAACTAAGAATATGAATTGGCATCTTTAATTTTACTATTGTAATACCCCGTATTTCCCTAACTTAATTTAATTCTCAGTACATGAGTATTCATATATATAAAAACTTTAAAATACTCAGTATTTTTCTATTTAGAGCTTACCATTGCGTGGAAAATTTAGTCAGCTTTCCAACGATATGAAATTTGCCCAAATTCGATACCCGGGTGAAGAATTATAGCTATTTTTGTAAAACAATGTACCACCTGGTACTTCATCTTATCACTGATAGGATTCAAATGACAATTGTCAAAATCCAATGTGTCATCGCTATCCCACCGCGTCGCGCCACTAGCCATTTTCCTAATTGTCAAATTTCAGTGAGGCTTCGCAATGGTACCGCGTCGCGCAAAGAGCCAATTTCCCAGTTGTCCATTTATACATAGTACCAGCCACATTCTAATGGCTCACCGTGATGCCACCGCGTTGCGGTGAGGCCCAAAATTGGGCACCCAGTGATGATTTTTAAATCTTTTCCAAGGGTAATTGGTATTTTTCCATGGCCCAAATCAGCCCTTAACACGTAATTTGCCCCTAATTAACACCATTATTTCCTCACTTTTCTCAAGATTAAAATATTCCCTCTCAATTAGCAAACCCTAGTTTTCAAGAATTAAGAACAAAGCTCAAGAAATCCTCCGAGAACCTTCAAGAATTAATCTTCCCAGGTATGTTAGGTGTTCATCTATCGGTTCCTTTCACCCATAGAGTCTAAGAATCCATTTTTAAAACTACAAGATTATTGATTCATGATTTACATGCTTGAAATTGGATTATATTCATGTTCATGACATTAATTGAGTTTCAGTCCATGATTAATTGTAGATTCCATGAGATTGAAATAGCATGATGTTGAATTGTGTAATTCTCATGTTATAATCCTTGAATTAACAAGTTTGGGTGTTGTAGTTACAATGTTTACATGTTGTCCATGATTATATGCATTAAGTTGTGCTCCCCATGTGTTTGATGGAATGTCCATGTAAATTAAATCGTGAAATCATGGCATGCTAGCATATGTACAAGTTTATGCCCTACAAGTGTTTGATAAAATGTCTCTATGAATGAATTGTGAACAAGTGGACATTATTATGCTTTTCAAGATCATGCTATGCTTTACTTTTCATGCTATCGAGTCCTGGAGGTATCTAATACCCGGAAATCTAGCTGTTTACCTAGAACACAATAGTTACAAAATAGTCTCAGTCATTTCACAAAACAGTAGTACTTAGTCAGTTACAGAACTTAGTCCAATTCAGTCAGTCAACATGATTAGTAACAGATCAGTCAAATCCAGTACAATCTAGTAATCAGTTCATGGTCTATTCAGTTGGGAGTAGGATTCAGCACCGAGTGGACCCAAGGAAGGGGTCTCATTTAATACCCCGCAAAGTTCTCTCCTAGTTTGAGCCTAGAGTGTTTTCAAAAAAAATAAAAATCCGAGTCTAAAAATTTTAGAAATATCTTACCAAATATGAAACACTTTGAATCGTATTGTATTTCTATAATTTCAACTTTTTTTTATGTAGAGCATTGAATAATATTTTCATCGATACCAATTTTATCAAAATCCGACATCGGACGAGGGAGTTATAGCCGTTTTACTAAACGGTATCGGAATCGCCCAGGTTTGACGGTCGACCTAGCGGACCGCCATGTCCTTGGTAGACCGTCAAGTGTCCCGTCAAGCCAAGGCAGTGACCCCTCTTTTTGGTCATCATGTGACGGCCAAAGTGGTGGACTGTCAATAAGTTGACGGACTGTCAAGGGGTCCGTCAGGTCGAAACAAAATGGCCCATTCCTGACCCCCGAGTGACGGACGATCTGGTGGACCATCAGATTCTTGATGGACCATCACTTCGATCATCACGGCGAGGCAAAATGACCCAGATTTGGCACTCGAGTAACGGACGACCTGGTGGACCGTCAGTCCCTCTGATGGACCGTCAGTCCCTCTGACGACCGTCAGTCCCTCTGACGGACCGTCAGATCGACCATCACAGACCCCGATCAGTAGTTTTCAACTCTTTTTCTTTAAAGGGCATTTTGGTCTTTTCCACTCTTTCCCCAACCTCTATAAATACCTACTTAAGGCTTGAAGGCTTTATTTTTTTTCTCTTCTTTCACCCAAAAACTAGGGTTTCCAAAATAAAAAATTCTCTCTTCTTCCACCAAAAATTTAGAGAGAATCAAGAGCAAAAATCAAGAATTTTTCTGAAGGCTTTCAATAAAGAGTTTTCCCAAGGTATGTAGATGTTGATTCTTGGGTCCCTTTCATCCAAGAAGCTCAAGTACCTTTTTCTAAATCTCTAAGATTTATGTTTATGAATTTTTAATGATTCTTGTGAGTTGAAATTGATGTTCTTGCTATGATTGAGTTGTGGTTCATGTTTGTCTACAAGATTATCAAGCCTTGGCCTTAGTACGTGGTATTTGTGTGGTAAATAGATTATGTGCTTGTTGTTGATGTTGAATGGCCTCCAAGATGGGATACTTATGTGGTTTGTATAAATGTATGATAATATATGAGTGGAAATATGTAAATTTGGTTATTCATGATGAGTAGTTGGGTTATTATACTTATGCCCAAGTTGTGCATGTGAGGTGTTCTATAAAATGTTTAAGAGACTAGAAATTAAGCATTTTAGTTAAAACGTGATCTAATAACTTCTAAGATACGATTATGTGTTACGATTGTTGATGTGTTCATGACTTTTGGGTGTAGAATTGATTGATTTAGCGGAGTATGTCTCCCATAAGTTGATAAAAGCTTAGAAGAAGAATATGGGCTATTATAGAATGTTGAATAGGAAGCCCCAAATTGTGAGCTAGTCTATGCATGCCTAGTGTTTGATAAAAGGACCAAGTGAGTGAATTAATTCCTATTATGTGTTCTTTGATATATACTAAGTTTTTAATATATGCCAAGTGATTAGCAAGTGAGCTATGACATGATAGTATGAAGTTTTCCAAGCGGTGTGAAATCCCAATACATGTTAAAACCGATATAGGTATGAAATAGTTGAGGTAAAACCTTGTTGAATGGAGTACTATCTAATAGCATGTTTCCTCTACGTTATTATGTGATTAATATCCCGAGATGCTCAAAGCGACCCTTTGGTGATTGTGATGATGAATAGAGGTATGTGTTTCCTAAATGTTGGATGTGATGCCTTAAAGAGGAGGAAAGTATGTTATGATTTCTAATTACTTGGAGAGATGCTTTAATAATTGTGATGATGCATTAATGATTGTGACGATTAAGGTATGATTGAGATAATACATGAGTGATTACGATAATACATGAATGATTTTGTTTTACTTTTATGTTATCGAGTCCTGGGGGTATTCATACCCGACAATAGAGATGTTGTCTAGAGCCCGTGTCAGTTTCGCGATAGTTCCAATCGAGCCACGCTTCTCAGAACTCAGTGAACTATAGAAATATGTATCTTCAGACAAGTGCAAAACTTAATCAGGCTCTCTAATCTCAGTTATCTCTGTAATCTCTGTACCGCTAGTAATCTAGCCTCCATCCTGTAATCAACTCAAATCTAATAGTATTCAAGTGATTCAATTCTAATCTCAGAAGAAATTTGAATAATCTATTTAAGTTTTGCATCGTCAGTCAGATGTTATGATTCGATACCTTTCCGTCAGATACAGAACTAAGTAATCTCAGTGTAACTCAGTCAGATCTTTTGAGAAACATAATCAGTATCAGATTCAGTTCAGTTATGCTCAGTTAAGATTTCAGTTCAGGGTCTTCAGTTGGGAGTAGAAACTAGCACCGAGCGAGCTCAAGGATGGGGACTCACATACTAGTGGAGGGTGTGATCCTTAGATGCGATCCTTGTGCTCCAAAACTACGTAGCCATCGTAGGTTGAGACATCACACCTATTAGATGAGGGTGGATGAGAGACATCATACCTGCTAGATGAGGATAGATGAGGTGGCTTGACCTGTTAGATGAGGGCTCCACCGTTCTCGTATGAGGACCCTATAGATGAGGATCATATAAAGATAATATCTTTACCCGTGGCACGGTATTGACACCCTCCCAATCGGGGTTAAAGGTTAGACCCCTAAGAGATAAAAGGGGCATGTCGGTTAAGTAACTACTTCCCACGGTCTCAGTTTCAGAATCAGTCTCAGACTTCAAGAAAGAGCTCAGTTCAGTGTACAGAACTTGAGGCTGTTAGATACAGGCCATTAAGTATGATTACTTGCTAATTCGAAGATCCGTCGCTAGATAGGCCGATCTCAAAATCATTTATGAAGAAGTATGGTTATCCACAGACTCAATGACAACCTGTTAGATAGGGTTTCTATCCATTTCAGAAGCTTCAGATACTCGTAATCTCAGTATGTTCAGAGATTTTAGAACTCACTCCTTGATGAAAATTCATACATATTTCCCAGTTATCAATATCAAATGAGTCTGTGATTCAGTAGCTCAGTGTCAATAGCGAGTTCAGTTATGATTATGACCTGTGCATTCATGTATGTGTTCTCGTGCGACATTTTTATGATTATTCAGTTTACACATGGTGCATGCATGAGCCCTTGCATTTAGCCTTACCTCGTCTACATACTCGGTACATTTTGTATTGACGCATTTGTGCTATGGTGTTTTATTTGACACCATAGTTTCAGAGGCACGGTATTCAGAGTTTCCTCAGCAGTTCAGCTTCAGTTAGCAGCAATAGCAGTGAGTCTTCTTTCTTCGAGGACAAATCTCAGTTTACTATTATTACATCAGATTTTATTTATATTGTTAGTTAACGGAGTTAGTTGGGGACATATCCCATCAAATCCACAGTTCAAACATTTTAGAGGCTTTTCAGATGGATGTTGATGTATTAGTACTCAGTTTTTAGTTTGAGTAGGTATAGATGTGTTGAACCTTATGGCTAGTTTCCGCATTTATTTCAGATATTATGCAGTTTACAGGTACAAATATCAGCAAAGGGTTAACTTGTGGTCCTTTGGGTCCATAAGCACCGTGTGACGTCATAAGATGGGATCTCGAGGCGTTATATCTCACCTGCCAATAGAGGGTGTGATCCTTATAAGCAGTCCTTGTATTTCAAAACTACGTAGCCAGCGCAGGTTGAGATATCAACTTGCCAGTTGAGGGTTGATGAGGTGTTTTAACCTGCCAGTTGAGGGTTACACCATTCTCATTAGAGTACCTGCCAGATGAGGATAACTCTTCAGCTTGTCTTTACCCGGGCACAGTACTAAGAACCTTCCAACTGGGGTTACAGGTTGGACCCCAGTTATTTTATTTGGGGAATGTCGGTTAGACGATTACCTCCCACATTCTCAATTTCAGTCTCAGTATAGAACTCAGTTCAGTTCTATAGAATCAGGACTGTCAGATACAGTCACTCAACTATCAGTAATTCAGTTATCAGTAATCTCAGATATCAGTTACTCAGTTATCAGAAATCAGTACTCAACTTCAATAAGAACTCAGCTACAGTATATATGTATATGCACAGTATTGCATACCCAGTATTTACAGCAGTCTCAGTTACCCATGTACTCTCATTCAGTTATGTTTATATCATTCAGTCAGTTATTGTTCATGCATATGAACCCTTGTATTCAGTCTTACCTCATCTAGCATACCAGTACATTACACGTACTAATGCATAATTTCTCTTTTTGCTATGATGTCTCATATCATAGGTTTGGATGCTCAGGTTCCTAACCGCGCATAGAAAGATTCAGTTATCAACAATAGTTTCAGTAGTGATTCATCATCTATCAAGGATATGCATTTATTTCAGTAGCTTTAGCATTTCAGAAGTCGGAGTTAGTTGGGGGGTTTGTCCCATCAACTCTATATTCAGACAATTCAGTTAGAGGCTTTTCAGACTAGACTAGTTCAAATAATATTTCAGATTCAGATATTTTATCAGATATTATTATTTATCAGTATTCAGAGTGTGAAACTTATGGCATTTCAGCCTATATTTCGTATTTTTATAGTATTATTATTCAGTGCTCACAGCAGGTGCCAACTCATGGGTTAGCTTGTGGTCCCTCGGGATCGTAATAGCTTGTGGTCCCTCGGGATCGTAAGCATCGTGTGGCATTCAGGGTACAGACTCGGGGCGTTACAGCTATAAATAGAAAAAGGATAACTAAAATTAATGTAAATACATTAATTTTCTTTTGCTTCAAATTTTTTTAATAATTAACCCGAGATACGCGTGAGTCACAATAATGACACGCTGGGGCATAAGATTAGACTTTATGCCACCGATTTTATTTAGCCGTTGTTGCTTAAATACTCATCTATTTACTCAAACTAGATAAAATTTGCCCGTGCAAATATTTTCAATCTTCACATATCGTATTTAAATGCTTATAATAAATTAAATATTTTTGTGCCACAATTTTAAGTTTTGATTTATTTTCTAAAAATAATCGTGTGTCAAAATATAATAGCAAGTTCTTGATCAGAAGCTTTATTGGATTTGCAAATACTTATTTTACCACAAGTCTTAACAAATTATCAAGACTTTCAAGAAACTTACAAGTGTTGATTCCTAGGGATCAAATGAATGACCAGAGACTCAGCTTACCATATTCAAGTTTTGACGGATCATCAAAACTGTAATTCAAATTGTGAAATAACTTTATTACAATATTATTCAAAAAATGTTGATGAATCATCTTCATGCATTGTATCTATATTAATTCTTTCTTTCATTAAATCGCATAAACAAGAACATTTCATTACGTAATAAAATACAAATTTTCAAATACTATAAATAATAATTTTATATATCAATATTTACTTTTGCAGCAAGATTAAGCAACGCATCGAAATTAAATTATATAAAAAATGTGAATGAAAATAAAAGAATCTCTTAATTTAGTTATATATATAATATGATAATATTCTACTTCAATATTTATCCAACTCACAAGTATTTGCTAGTACTTTTGAGATCCAAATTTATTTGCAGGGCCCAATATTTTCTATCGTTACACATTGCATTTGAATTCATATAAATTAAATATATTTGTTATAAAATATTAAAGAACAAAGAAGAAGAGTAAAGAGAGAATAGAAAATAATTCTTATTTCTCTTGAGGATAAATTACAATGAGGGAAAACTCCTTTATTTATAGGGGAAAACTAACCTTGGGGTTTGTAACTTTTTCATAAATAGACATACACAATATATGGTAAAGTAGATATTCACTATATATGGTAAAGTAGATATTCACTATATATATAGTACATTTATAACACTCTCTCTTGAATGTCTAATTGATAGATAATACGCATATATATTGCCTCATTAAAAACCTTACAAGGAAAACTCAGTGGGATAAAATTTCGTAAGAAAAAAAGAGTACAGCGAATATTAACTCCCCCTAATGAGAACATCCTTGAACCTTTGCATTCCAACCTTGTGCACCATCTTCTTGAAAGTTGCAGTTGGAAGAGACTTAGTGAATAAATCAGCCACATTGTCACTTGAACGAATCTATTGCACGCTAATGTTACCATTCTTTTGGAGCTCATGTGTATAGAAAAGCTTTGGTGAAATGTGCTTTGTTCTATCTCCTTCTATGAATCCTCCCTTAAGTTGTGCTATGCATGCTGCATTATCTTCATATAAAGTCGTGGGTACTTTGTCACATTTCAATCCACATTTTTCTCAAATGAGATGTATTATGGACTTCAACCACACACATTCTCGGCTTGCTTCATGAATAGCTATAATCTCAGCATGGTTCGATGAGGTGGCTACGATAGACTGCTTTGTAGATCTCCAAGATATGGTAGTACCCCCATATATGAACAAATAGGCTATTTGAGACCGAGATTTATGCAGGTCAGATAAGTACCCAACATCAGTATATAAATTCCTAACATTTTTTGAGGGTCCATCTTGGTGTGGTTTGGTGGTGCTATAGGCACATATACACCACACTCAAAAATTCTCAAACGAGATATATTAGGTTCTTGATCCAAAATCAATTGCAACAAAAAAAATTTATGATAATTTATCGGTCTAAGACGAACAGCGTTGCAACATGCAAAATTGCATAACCCCAAACAGAAGTGGGCAACTTAGTTTTCATAAGTAATGGTCTTGCTATCAATTACAGGCATTTAATTAATGACTCGACAAGGCCATTTTGAGTGTGAACATGAGGTACAAGATGTTCCACTCTTATCTCAATCAATAAGCAATAGTCATTAAATGCTTGAGATGAAAATTTTACAGCATTATCAAGGCGAATAGACTTAATTTGATTATCAGGAAACTATGCCCGTAATCGTATTATTTATGCCAATAATTTTGCAAATGCCAAGTTGTTAGATGACAATAGTCACACATGAGACCATCTAGAAGAAGCATCTATTAGGACCATAAAGTATCTAAATGCCCACTCGGTGGGTGAATGGGTCCACAAATATCATGCTATCAAGAATGAAAAACAAAAATAGAGCCAAGCCTTTTTTGTTTTTTGAAAAGCCTCCTTACCATAGCACATTTGTGGGCAACCTAGCCTCTCTGGTACCCTTACGTTTACCATATCTAGGGTGACTAATCAGTAATCAATAACAAAGAGTGTCAGGATAGGAGTGAATATATATATATATAGAGAGAGAGAGAGAGAGATAAAAGAGATTAAGAAGAAGAATTCTATTTCAATTCAATTTTCATTTAAAAATTCAAATTCAAATATCCTTATCCTTGTATTTTTCAGATTTAACATGTTTATCTTAAATATAAAAGTTAACACTACATATCAGGATAGGAGTGAATATATATATATATATATATATATTAGAGATTAAGAAGAAGAATTCTATTCCAATTCAATTTTCATTTAAAAATTCAAATATATCCTTATCCTTGTATTTTTTAAAGTTATTCTTATCTTAAATATATATATTTGAATTAAGAGAAATATTTGAATTCGAATATCCTTTTCCTTATCTTTTTCAAATTTGACATGCTTATTTTAGATATATATCTGAATTAAGAGAAATATTTAAAATCAATGTGTTTAATTCAGATTTTTTTATAGTAAATACTAACAAAATAAAAGAAGAATATATTTATTTCTTGTCCTTATCTTCTTAAATGTAATATTATTATTTCTTATAATTATTATTAGTTGTTAGTCCTACGTACGACTACTACTCCACTGTTACTTCTATGTACTACTACAACTGTAATTTCTTTTTTAATTATTTTTATTTTTTAGTTTTATTTAATCATTATTTCTACCACCAATATTATTACTATTTAAGTTAATATTTTATATTTTATTTAATTAAATATATTAAACAATATTTGAAAATAATATGTTTATGAATAGTAAGAGTTCATTTAGAACTTTTCAATATTACGTTCCTAATTTAAAGCTAATAATAATCTTTAAAGAAATACTAATATTTTTAAATACAAATATCAATATCAAATATTTTAATTAAAATTTTTTATTATAATATTATTATTCATTGTATTAAAATTGTCAAGTGGCTTATTATTATTATTACTAATGTTGCTACTACTATTATTAATATTTATTGTTGTTGTTGTTGTTGTTGTTGTTGTTGTTGTTGTTGTTGTTGCTGTTGTTATTATAATACTATATTACTACATTTTTTAAAATTAAAAGTAGTGCTACTGCGTGTACTATTGCTTTTTTTTTTTGTGGTTAAACGTGTACTAATACTACTATTATCATTATATATTGTTGTTGTTGTTGTTGTTATTATTATTATTATTATTATTATTTAGGTTAATATTTTATTTTTATTTAATATTTAAATATATTTTAAATTATATTTGAAGGGGATAAGCTTACGATCCTAATCTCAAGCTAATGTTATCTACTACTACTACAACACAATGTCACATGAGAAAATTGAAGGAAAGGTGTCTTTTAAGTCTTGAATGAAGGATTGATGACATTGACCAACAGATAAGGTCAAACATCATTAGGAAACTTGATTAAGTTAATTGTGGACTTGATTAATATTTTCAAAACTTTCTTATCTTTTCAAAAATAGTAATCAACCCAACCCACATCCCTCTTCAATCCAAATCAACCACTCTTTCCTCTCTCTTGACAGCTTCTCTCAACTCTCTTCCAACCAACAGTTCTGCAAAATTTCTCCCTTTAACCCCCGACGACTTCTACCTCAGACGACAAATAGTTGGGCTTTGAGTTTCCCTCTTTTCTCCCTTCAACCCCCGGCAACTTCTACCTCCGGCATTAAATAGTTGGGCTTTGAGTTCCCCTCTTCAATTTAAATCAACCTGTCTCTCATCCCTCTCTCAGCAGCTTCTCTCAACTCTCTCCTAACCAACTATTTTGGAAATTTCTCATTTCAATCCTCGACGACTTCAATATCTGACTATAAATAGTTGGGCTTCTATTTTTTTTTTGACTTCAACCTTCAATCGACGTGACAACCTTGCTCTTTGACCACAACAGCTTCGAATTCTTCATCATTCCTTTTCTTCTTTCACAGGTAAAAATTTATGGCCTTTTTAGTTTTGAAGAAAACGAGGAACTTGAGTCTACTTCTCTTATAGTATTGGTTAACAATTTCAATATTTGTTGCATTAATTTGAAATACGGACTGAATAAAACCCTAATTTCTGGTATTTCTTCTCTTCTCTTTTCGAAGTGAATTATGATATTTTGTTATTTGTTGCATTTTTTTTAAGTTTGATTTTTATTGTTTGTGTTTATAAAAACAAAATGACAATTTGGGTTGATTTGTTCTGTTCTTGTTTTGGTAAAAATGGTGAAATTGCCATTTTTTGTTGAATAAAATCGTGTTACTATTTTTTATTTCCTCTGACAGATTACCCATCTGGTGTAACATATTAACTATCTGATGCAATAGATTTATCTTATAATGTAATAGATACCATCTGATGCACTAAAGAAACCAACAGATTACAATTCTGATGCAACAAATTAATAATCTGATGCAACAAATTAACTATCTGATGCAATAGATTTACCATATGTTGCAACAGATTAAGCATCGGATAAAAAATCTGATGCAACTAATTAACCATCTGATGCAATGGAAGAACCATCAAATTAATAATCTGATGCAACTAAAGAACCTCCTGTTGGATAAAATCCTATCAACTCTTCCAATAGAAAATATCCAAGAATTGATTTTTCCAACTGATCATTCATCTGCCGTGATAAACGACCCTATGTTAGAAGAAATCTAAATAATATTGATCGTTGATAACTGTTCCAACAGATCACTCATGTGTTATAGTAGATGTGTGACCTGTTGCACAGACTATTCATCTTTATCAACAGATAAGTGATATGTTTTATATTGTCACAATAAATTACTCAGCCATTGCTGCAGGTTAGTTAACTGCTCTGACAGATCACTCATATTTTACAACAGATGTATGATCTGTTGTACAAACCATTCATCTTTCTCAACAGATGAGTGATATATTTTGTATTATCATAACAGATTACTCAGTCATTGCTATAAATTATTTAACTATTCTAACAGATTACTTATATGTCTCAACAGATGATGTCACAACAGATGTGTGATCTGTTGCACAAACCATTTATCTTTCTTGACAGATGAGTGATATATTTTGTATTATCACAATAGATTACTCAGTCGCTGCTACAGGTTATTTAATTATTCTAACAGATCACTCATATGTTACAACAGATGATGTTACGACAGATGTGTGATCTGCTACACAGACCATTCATCTTTCTCAATAGACAAGTGATTTGTTTTGTATTGTCACAACAGATTACTCATCTGTTGTAATGGGTTATTTAACTATCCCAATGGATCACTCATATGTCGCAACAATGTATGATCTATTATACAGACCATTCATCTGTCTTAAAAGATGAGTGATATGTTTTATATTGTTGCAACAGATTACTCATCCTCTATAATAGTTTAGTTATATACTGCAACAGATATACTACCTGGTGTAACAGATTGGTGATCTGTTGCAACTGTTATTTTACTATTTTTCTTGTTTGATTTACTGTTATCCTTTTTTAATGATGCATTAATCAACTAAAATATATCTTTTTATATTCCTGTTAATTTTAGATAATATGGTTCCCAAAAGAACAGAAACTGAATCAAGTCTAAGTAAAGGAACAAGTGAAGCAGCTAGGCTACATCCACCCCTCTATGAGCTTGCTTTACAAGCGTTATCTCAATTGGGAGCAGAATATGATAAACACGAGAAGGAGGAATATTTCTAAAGAGATGATGCAAATGCTAATAGCCCTTCCACCGAAGAGTTGGTTAAAGCCTTTAGCATTAATCGTTATCCTATGAGAATGCAGTGCGATGGTGCCGCAGATTTAATGGATAATTTTGTGGTTAAGTCAGCCATGGGAAAATCTCTTGACGTTTTCAGAAAAATACTTTGAGAACAAAAATTGGATGTTTATTTCAGGGACAGCTGCTTTAGGAAATATCTTGATTTGATGGAGGAAAACAATGCTCGTTTCTAAATTAAAATGGTATATGAACTTCTCAAGCATAGATTTATGTATGCAAACAAAGATAAGATGGATGAGGTGTGGATAAATTACTGTAGCATGCCTGTTTGTTTTGGTTGGAAGGAGTTTGTCATAGTTACTGGACTAAAATGTTATCCCCCTTCTCAAGTTATACCTATTCTAACCCAAAAAAAAGTACCTTGCACACCCAAAAAAAGCAAAGGCAAGTCGTGTGATCCTGATGACCTGGTGACCATTGTTGGTTCAAGATTCAAAAATAAAAATTTGATAGAAGCGTTGAAAGGTAAAGGACTTTCAAAGAAGCATAAGCAGTCATTGTGCTTGGTTTGGTTTGTACATAATATTCTCTGGGCGAGAGACGTTAACAACAACATAATCCTCATTTTAATAAAGCTCTCCGAGGATCTTGAGGCATTTAACAGCTATCCTTGGGGGTATGAAAGCTTTAAAATGACTGTCAAATATTTATTGACTCCGTTAGCACCAAAGACAATCAACTTATATGACTTCCCATGGGCTTTCATGGTAAATGTTTCTTTCTTCTATTATGATATCATTCAATTTTTCACTCAATAATGGTTTTGATTTATTGGCATTATTTTATAGGCTTGGGTGTTTGAAGTCATTCCTTATTTGAGAAAACAAGTGAACTGCCAGGAAGGAGTTTCCTGTCCAATAATCTTGAGATGGTTGTCGGCCAAAACTAATAAAAATATAAAATTTCTTGATCTCTTCAACCTCCAAAAGATGCAGTAAGTATAATTATAATTAATTTTTTATTTTAATTAATAATACTTTTTGAATGATATAATCATTATTCTAATATATGTAATAATTTATGTTAGATTGTCCATCCATCGCTAGTTTCGACCAATCGAGAGTTGAAGATGCCATTTTTTCTTACTTTACGGTCTGTACAAACTTTATCAGACCCTAAGGTCGTCGATAGAAGAAAAATAGAATTGTTTAGAGCAACGGCCATTACAAGAAAAATAATTTTGGAGGGTGGGCTTATTATTATTGATGGTTTTAGTGGTGATGGAGCTGTTGGTGGTGGTAGTGGTGCTGCTGTTGGTGTTAATGATACTCCTCTTATAGTATTTAAAGCAAACCATTATGAGTATAATCATACTGGTTATACAGATTTTGCCTCTCCCAGCAAATGTCAAGACTGCAGGGTGAAACATGATGTAGTGATTAATGCTATTAATGCATTAACTATTTTTATAAAGGAATTGACATCTAAGAGTGGTCTTATTCCATCAAAGAGAATTTTATTTCTCTCCGCTCCATTAGAGATTAGGGCTAAGAGGAGAAGGAGAGTGATTTCTAAGGCATTATCAAGCATCCAAAAAAGCAAAATTGCAACTCCTCTGTCTATATATTGCACTGAGCAACGTATAATGTCTAAAGGAGAGCAGCATGAGCTGAAGAAGGTGAATATATATGTCTTTCAACTGACAAAACAAACAGACACATATCTGTTTCAACAGATGACACATCTGCTTAAAATTATCAAACAGATATATACATCTGTTGCAACAGTTGACAAACCTGTTGCACCAGATAAAGTATCTGGTGCAACATATGTCTCTTCTATTTTAGTAAATCAAAAAGCTCTTTGTACCGGTTTTATTTATACCAACAGATGACCTATTTGCTATAACAGATGATTCATATGTTACAACGGATGGTTCATTCATTGGAAATTATCATACAGGGTCTTCCTCATGTAGAAATTTGTCCCAACAGTTGATTCATTATTACAACAGAAATATAATTTGCTTGGGA
>NC_061116.1:142418593-142419172 GCF_002878395.1 Capsicum annuum | reverse complement strand
CCCAACAGTTGATTCATTATTACAACAGAAATATAATTTGCTTGGGACAATTTAAAATGGGAGAAAGACCTGTTTGATTTGCTAGAAGAGATGAGTTATCCTTTTCTGTTTTATTGTATCTCCGTGATTAGCATTGACCAATTCTGGCTTTTCAGCTAGATATAGAAAAAGCTACTGCTGAACAACATTGACAATATGCTACTCTTTTAATGGAAACACAAAGAATAGAAAGCGCAGAAACTGTACGTAAGCGATAATAAAGATCCACGACGAGCAAAGTGAATTCCATAGCACCAGATGAAGGATAACTTGTCCATACAGAGTAGATCTTTATAGCTTGAGCCTGTCAAAGTAATCCTTGGCAGTATGCTTAAATTATTGTTAATGTATTTGTTGATATCTGTACCCATAATAATTTTTTTATATTTCATTTATTCGTTGACTTGTTTCAGCTAATTTATGAAGGCTTTGATTTATTTTATTTTGTCTATGAATTTTATTTATTCCTTAGATTTGAACTTATTAATTGAAAAGGAATACTAGATTCAAATATTGCAACAGATACATTATCTGTTGCAA
>NC_061116.1:142417782-142418493 GCF_002878395.1 Capsicum annuum | reverse complement strand
TTATAGCTTGAGCCTGTCAAAGTAATCCTTGGCAGTATGCTTAAATTATTGTTAATGTATTTGTTGATATCTGTACCCATAATAATTTTTTTATATTTCATTTATTCGTTGACTTGTTTCAGCTAATTTATGAAGGCTTTGATTTATTTTATTTTGTCTATGAATTTTATTTATTCCTTAGATTTGAACTTATTAATTGAAAAGGAATACTAGATTCAAATATTGCAACAGATAATGTATCTGTTGTAATAGACGACACATCTATTGGAAAAATCAAACAGATTTAGACATATATTGCAACAGGTAGGTAATCTGTTGGAATTTATCAAACAGGTCTTCCTACTGTTGCAATAGATGGACTTAGATAGAAATATCGAGATAATGCAGTAGATGACCAACCTATTGTAACAGAAAAATTATATGTCAGAAACAGGTAGAATAACTGTTACAATGGATGGAGAATCTGTTGCATTATAAAAATTCAACTTTCGTTGGACATAAAAAATTACCACTACATATAAAAAGGTTAAAGTGAATTGAATTGAAATAAAAAAGGCGAAACCTATCGACGGTGTTCAGTTCAAACACTTAAAATAAAATAGGCATCAAGTAGACAGTGTTCATTTTAAACACGTAAAATAAAATAGGCATCAAATGTGTCAGTCTGGTATATTTTGCTGACTTGCCGTCACCGTCACTTGGCCCCCAACG
>NC_061116.1:142386806-142417682 GCF_002878395.1 Capsicum annuum | reverse complement strand
CCATTGTCTTATATATTTATCTTCCTCCTAAAATTTAACCCTAAATTTCCAAATCTTCTTCTTTATCGTCATCTTATTTTATCTATCCAAATTCTTCAGACTATTTCTTTCATTTTTTCCAACTAAGCTTGACAATGTCGAGCGCATCTTTCACTATTTTTTGTGATAAAGATTTTTGATATTGTAAGTGCGGTCATGAAGCTCTGTTAAAGACTTCTTGAACTCAATAAAATCTGGGCAGTAGGTTTTTTACTTGTAAGATTTCAAAGGTAATATTTTTTTTATTTAATTAGTTGATTAATTATTGACTTGTAATTGTTTTGTAATTGTGTTCTCTTTTTTATAGAAATTGGGTGGATGCAATTACTTTGATTGGTATGAAGAACAACACCCTTCACAAGTAAATTGTGTAATCTGGGAATTGTTGAACAAAGTCAAGGCTTCTGAAGAAACACATCGAGCAAGAAAATACTACATTATTGTCGTTATTGCTACTGGTTTGGTGTTGTTAGGTACATGGATATTCAAGCCTGATTGCTGAAATTTTCATGGTGGTGTGTGTATTTGCTACTGGTTTGGTGTTGTCAAGCACATGAATATTCAAGCGTAACTGTTGGAAAATATTAAAAAGATTTAGGCATATGTTGTAAAATTTAGGTCAGCTGTTGGAAATTATCAAACAGGTTTTCCCACTGTTGCAACAGATTAGACTTAGATTATTAGATTATTCATAGAAATAACATCGACGTAATGCAACAGATGACCAACCTAACAGATTAAATATATTTTACAACAGATTGACAATCTATTGCATTATAAAAAACTCAACTTTCATCAAAAAAAAATTATTGCCACTACATGTACATGTATAAAGTGAAGGGTGACTTGAAATTAAAATTTTCTATTTCACAGGCTCTTCTATATACACAGGCTTCAAAAGTCCAATTAGTACCCCATAAGCCCAGACCTCTTACAGGTTTGCCACAGCGTTGTCGCACAGAAAAATTATTGGCTCGGCCATTTCTGTGCCAGTCAGCAAACATTCAATATGTGCAAGAGCGTGAGAACCGCTCGCTTTAGCGGCATCATCTTTTGGAAGGATCATTCCCTTATTTTGACCTTCAAAATTCTATGATTTCTTCATCAAAACTTCATTTGGTAAATGATTCATCAGTTTACTCTCTCTCAACAAGATGGGCAACAACACCATCAATGGCTCCAGGAGGAGAAAAAGATCAAAATCATCGACGAGAGGTACGTTGGAGTCATAAAAATTGATATTTCCCTTCTCGATTTATATCTCAACAGCCTGATAATGCATGTCATTCACGCTAATGATAGGAAGAATCTTTTTTGCCTCGGTCCAGCTCTTACCGTGTGGATTTGGCCTCTTCCTTCCAACATATTTTATCATTTCTTCTACATCCAAGACCAACGTAAGAACTAGGAAATCAAGTCCCACGCAAAGGGATAATGCCTCCCCATTGAGTTGATCGTACATATCCTTGATCTTCTTGCAGAAGTCGAGGTCCATTATTCTATAGACAACGTCATAAGCTTCCCGGTAGGTTAATTGTCTTTTCCTCATGAGGCAAAGAATTATATCAACATGTTGTGAGATAAGAAGTCAATTTTTAAATAGGTTAGAAATTGTAAAGATGAAACGGATGGTTCATCTGTTGCATAGGGTTGTTTGAATCAATAATCCAATGCAACTTATGTAACAGATGGATAATAAGTTGTAACAGAACCACTACCAGTTGCACCAGTATACCCAGCTTTTACAACAGATATGAAATCTGTTGCATAGCTTCTTCTTCATGGGGTAGATTAGAAGGGATAGGTTAGAAAAAGTAAACTTGACTTGTCATCGGCATACGCATATCAGTCATAGTCTGGAAGTCTTAGGGGGGAAAGGAGGCCTGAGGTAATCTGGTGCACCTGGCTTGGCATTTTTGGCCTGTCGCGGATCCCTCTTCTCTTTGGCACCAAGTTCCACGTATATGTCCACCTTCTTGACTGTCCCCTGAACTTCAACAACTTTTGGAGAGGGAAGAATTGTAATTGTTTTACTTTTGATCAGAGAGTACGCCTCTAATTGCTCTTTTCTTTCTCCTAACCAATACTGTAGGAGTGTATGGCTCCCTCACCTTCTTGAATGGTATGACACACCTCTTGGATTTGAATTCCTCAATAGCTTTAAAGATAGACTCTACTTTTTCAAAGAGTTTATCTTGTCTGTCCTTGTATTCTTCGCATTCACAATGAGAATACGAGGGTGAAGAGGGATGAGAGGGACTTGTGTAAGGGAGAAAAGAGGTGTTTTCAAATATATTTATTCTTTCTTGAGCATTAATATACTCATCATCACGAGTGATATCAGCATCAGCATGCCTGCCACCAACACCAATAAATCCACCAAAAGAAGCACCCGGATATGCCTTAGTAAAAGGTTGTTCATTGAGAGCCTCAACATTAGGCTGACCTTGCCTGACTGCTCTTCTTATGGCTGTTGCTCCAGCCAATTCCTTCTTTATTAACTCCACCATTGGGTATGCTATAATATCAACATGACCTAGAGTAATATAAGAAGTCATCATCGACTCCTCCTCCATAGGCACGATCCATAGATGCACAACCTATAAAAACAGATACATTTAAATCATATAATATAATAATTTTCACAGTTAGGCTACATTTTTAAAAAAAGACCCATCTGTTGCATAGTTTGTAGTATATGGTTAAAATTCATTTGAGTCTGGTTCAGAGAAACAGAGCAACACATGTATAATCTGATGCAAAATATCAATCATCTGTTGCAATAGTTGCACAAGAAGGGTAATCTGTTATGTAACAGATGATCTGTACGTCGCAACAGATGAATAATATGTTATTAGATTACACATCTGTTGCATAATTTACAGTAGATGATTAATCTGTTAGGAGTCGGGTTCAGAGAACCAAAGAAACAGATGGATAATCTGATGTAAGATATACCCTATCGCAACAGATGTCCCATTTGGTGCATCAGATATAACATCTATTGCACCAGATATAACATCTGTTCAATATCTTTCTTTGAGTAAAATTATTTTACTTGAAGAAGACGTACTACATCATTCAGAGGGTTAAAGATATCAGCCTCATTAATATTAGTGTTGCTCTTTGCAGCCAACCACCTAAAAATTCTTGGATGAGAAACCTCATCCGGGTAATCCCTTAACTGCTTTCGAAGGGGAAGAATGGCTTCAAATGCCCAAGCCTAAAAAATGTAAACAGGAAGCAAGCAAAAAAAAGTCATAATAACTATATTCAAAATAAATTAATGGATGAGTAAAATTAGTGATTAATTTTATCATGAAAGCCCAAGGAAAGCCATATAATATGGTCGTCCCTGAGGATAGCTTTGTCAGTAAATATTGAACAGTCAAGTAGAAGTTGTCATATCCCTAGGGATAATTGTTGAATTTATCAAAATCCTCAGCCCGCGCCAACAAATCATCTTCTATGACCTTGTTGACGTCTCTTTCCAATATAATCGAATGGGCAAACCAAACTAAGAACAATTGCTCCCTATACTACTCTGTATGGTTTTATCCTCGAGATCTGTCAACAAATCTGATGCTTTATAGCCACGTCGAGCTATGTCAAACAGCCCATCTATTTTTTTCTTGCATTTTCTTGCCTTGGATCTTTTGCGGGGTGGTGTTCCTTATAGACGATGGCATCTCAATCCCGTCACTATGGAAAACTCTTACAAGTCAAAACAAATAGGCATGTCACAGTAGTTGATCTAGATTTCATCCATCTTCTTTTTGCCCCCTCCTCTAGATTTTTATCATCCCCCACGTACTTGATCCTATGCTTGAGAAGACCATATAACATTGTCCTAGGGAAACGGATACGGGCAGAGAGGTCCTCAGGCAGCTCAAGAAAGCGTCCAAAGCAGCTCTTCTTAAAAAGTTTGCCTATGTTTTTGTTCTTCATAATTTTCATAAAATGTTCAAAAATTTTCCCCATCTGACATTTAAGTATAATTTGACTAGTTAGTTGTTTTGCTTCTGGGTCATTTATCGGCATCGCAACTTGAAACCTGTCAATACTAAAAGTTTTGATAGGATCTTGCTGGGATGTCGATATTAATTCACACCCTATTGGTGGTCCATTATCATCATGTTGGTGACCATCCTCTTTCTCTTTCTCGCTCTCCAATTCCTTCTCTTTCTCACTTTTGTTTTCTTCATCACCATCTATAGACCCTTGTCCACCTCCCTCAACATTATTTTCACATCTCTCCTCAGCTTCACTTTTTCCTAACTGAGATTGTTCAGGAAGCTCCTCCGACTCCCTCTATACTATAGCCTTTTTTTTATGGTCAGACGTTGATCCACTTTTACTTTCTTTTCTTTTGGGAGACATGTTTTACCAACAAAAAAAGAAAAACAAAACTTACATTACAATTGATGTACGCATAAATTTTAAAAAATATCTTACAAACACCACGAATACCGACACACCAACAGACACCACCACAAACACCACCAACCAATACCAACAAACAAACACCACGAATACCGCCACCACTGACAGCCACCACAAACACCACCAACCAATGCCACCACTAGTGCCACCACAATGACGACGACCACCACCACCACCACCAACACCACAAACACCATCCAACAATACCACGACATTCAACGGAATACTGCGATGGAAACTAGAGATTTCTCAAGTTCTTCCTATGATTTTACCATCAAAACTCAAAATTGTAAACCCATTCTCGAAGATAATACAACTAAAAGTTTTATTTTTCATCATTAACTTAAAAGCCCTTATTCTTTAAAAAAAAATAACAAATATAGAGCTCTTCTCAAACTCTTTTTCCTACGAAGACAAAGAAAATGACTGATACAAGTAAGAATGAAGTCAAAAATAACACCTATGTGGTCGGAAATGAGAAGAAAAGCAGTTTGTTATGGAGGGTTGAGCAAATTTGTTGAGTAGTTGTTGTATGTACTGTATTGTTGAGAGAGAAAGGGCGAGACCTTAAGATTTGAAATGATGAAACATTTTGTATGGGTTGATTTGTATTTTGGAAAAGAATGACAAGTTTTAAAAATGTTAATTTGGTACGAATTGATCTTAATTATTTTTAAAAAATCATAAAATATATGTGTAATTTTAACCCTCTCATCATGCAATTGCCAAAAGGGTAATTCAATTAAAATTGTATAAAAAATAATTGACCGAGTACTCTAGTTGACCGAGTACTCTAGTTGACTCTATGAAAACTCACCCTGGTCCTAGATTAATCAATTTAGGTAATATTAGTCTAACATATGAACTCAATTGAAATTGAAAAAAAATAAATGTTCAATATGTTGCATCAGATTTCTCATCTGTTGCAAATTATCAATCAGATTAGGTAACAACAGATTACAAATCTGTTGTAAATTATCAAACAGATTAAGTCATCTGTTGTGATAGATTACTCATCTATTGTAAATTATCAAATGGATTGTCATATCTCACAACAGATTACTCATATGTTGTAAATTATCAAATAGGTGATGCCATCTGTTGTGGCTGACCCTATGAGAACTCACCCCTAGTCCTAGATTAATCGATAGTTGACCCTATGAGAACTCACCCGTAGTCCTAGATTATTCAATTAATATATTAGTACCCTAGTCCTAGATTAATCAATTAAGGTATTAGTCTAACATATGAGATAGTAAGAATCAGTTCGGCTCAGAGTGATTAATCGACGACTCTGATCGGAAGGAACGCAGTACCATCTCATTATGCAATTGCCAAAAGACTCAATTGAAGTTGTAATTGACCCTATGAGAACTCACATTCAATTAGGTATTAGTCTAACATATGAAATCAATTGAATTATAACCTATTGCAATAGACATCTTTTCTATTGGATCAAATCAAACAGATTAGGTAATCTGCTGTAACATATTACGTATCTATTGTAAACTATCAAATAGATTACGTCATTTGTTACGATAGATCACAAATTTGTTATAAACTATCAAACAGATTAAGTCATCTATTATGACAGATTACCCATCTGTTGTAAATTATCAAATGGTTTAAGTCAATATCGCAATAGATTACCCATCTATTGTAAATTATCAAATAGGGGATGTCATATATTGTAGTTGACATTATGAGAACTCACCCCTAGTCCTAGATAAATCAATTAAGGTATTAGTTGAAGATATAAGGTATTAAGAATCGGCTCAGCTTAGAGTGGTCGATTGACGACTCTTGTCGGGAGGAACACAATATCGTCTTATCATGCAATCGCCAAAAAACTCAATTGAAGTTGTAGTTGACCCTATGAAAACTCACCCCTAGTCTCAGATTATTCAATTAAGGTATTAGTTGAATATATGTGGTAGTAAGAATCGGTTTGGCTTAGAGTGATCGATCGATGACTCTGGTCGGAAGGAATGCAGTACCGTCTCATCATAGAATTGCCAAAAGACTCTATTGAAGTTGTATTTGATCCTTTGACCTCATTCATTCATCCCTAGTTCCACCTAGATCGATGTAGGTACTATTATTAATCTTAATATTAAGTTAATGAGAACTCATTTCAACTCAGAGTGATCGATCGACGACTCGGGTCGAGATGAATGCAATACTAATACCATGTAAATACAATGACTTAACTGGATCTGTAGTTGAACCTGTGAGCTCATTCATTCATCCCTCATTCCACCTAGATCGATATAGGTACAATTATTAATCTTAACATTAAGTTAATGAGGAGCTCATTCTTTCATCCCTAGTTCCACCTAAATCAATTGCAATGAAATCTGTTGCAACAAATGATGAGTTGTTGGAGAATTTGAAACAGATAACAATATTTGTTGCAATAGATGACATATCTGATTTAATTAGCAAATAGATATTTGCATCTGTTATGACGGATGATTGAGCTGTTGGAAATTTTCAAATAGATATTGATATCTGTTATAATAGATGACATTTCTGATTTAGTTATCAAATGGATATTTCCATCTGTTGCCACAGATGACTGAGCTATTGAGATTTTTCAAACAGATATTTGTATCTGTTGCAACAGACGACAAATCTATTTGAAAATATTTTTTTTCTTTTAATTTTAAAGCAAGCTTATGTCTGAGTAGATAAAGTAGTAGTAGTACTAAAGGCGGTAAAAAATGTTTCTTGGAAAACTCAAAAATCTCATTGAGTAGTCTTGTCCTGTCTTTTCAATATCACCCATTTTCTTCCTCGTGCCCCTCAAATTATTAGTGAATATTAATTAATGAATATTGAAACCCCTAATACTTCTTCCATTTCATATTATATTACAGTTGACCCCTATTGACATGGCACACTCATTAAGAAAATATTAATTAGGTGTTTATTTTACTATCAAATTAGCCTTATTAATTATTCTTTGAAAATATAAATTTGAATAAATACACTTTGTTTAGTCATTTAATATTAAGGGTAGTACATCTAGAAATTAGAATTGTCTCATCTCTCCTTCAGTCCTAAATTTATTTTATTCGCCTCTCATCTCTTTTCTTTCTATCCTCTTTAGGGTTATCACAACCTTTTTTTCTCTCCTCTTTTTCATAAATTTTTGTTCGGATCTAAACCGATCCATATCTATATCTTAGATTCCTCGACTGAAATTATTGTTTTGACCCCTTTTTGACATTAAGGTATGATTCACTCTTGCTCTTTCATTCTCATCTTCTTCTTGCAAGTTATTTACATTTTTATTTATTTAATTATTATTTTTCCATATCATATTTATTTAAAAAATTTGAAGGAACTTTTAATTGTTGAATAAAAGAACCAAGAATTTTTATTACAAGATGCATAAAAAAGTCATCTGTTGGGAGAAGTTTAAAAGCCTTGTTGGCAGTATCATTTTTTTATGTATTTTGTTTGTTTCTTTGTTGTTGATGCTGTTATTGATGTTGTTAGTGGGGTTGGTATTGTTGGAACTTGTGGTGGTGGTGTTGACAGTGGTGGATCTAGGTTTTTTAGATGGTGGGTGTTTCTTAGCTTAAAAATAGTGGAGTCCAAACAATTAACACAAGGAGTAAGTGATAAAAAAATAAAAGAAAGTTTAAAATGAATAAGGAGAGGAGTTGGTTACCAAAATTAAAAAAATATGAGCTGAGTGGGGGTTGAACTCAAGATCAAAAGAAATAAATAGCCTTAAGCACCCATAAACAACAACTAGGCTAACCAAACAACTCTTACTATGGGTTCTCACTAATTAGATTATATACATTTTTTCTAAATTTCCATATACATATATAAAGTTCAATATGAGTTCAGTCTGTGCTCGTGCACTCGGAGGAATCCATGTGGGTCCGTCCCTGGTTGTTGATGGTTTTGGAACATAGGATGTAGCTTCTTTATTGTTGATGATGTTGTTGGAACAAATGTTGTTATTTTCTTTGCTGGTGATATTTTTTATTTGTTATTTGTAGTTTATGTTGTTGTTGATATTGCAACAGACGAAGCAAATGTTGGAACAAATCAAACCACCAGTAAGGCTGCTATGTATTCCAACAGACTTCATATCTGTTGTATCAGACTCCACATCTAATGCAACAGACTCTACATCTGATGCAACAGACTCTACATCTATTACAACAGATGGATAATTTTCTTTCTATGACATAAATTTTTTCCTTCTTTGTTGTAGATATAAAAGGATCTGAAAATTGATCAACTTTTGCCTGACCATCATAAGAGGCTGCAATAAAGATAGGTTCGGAGGAATAAGCTGCATGCAGATGAAACCACTTCATATATGAGAGGTATGTATTACTAATAATGTTATCATGGAAACACACATAGAGTACACTGATTTTGTGAATGCTGTTTTTACCGATTAGTCATAGATTATTCAAATCAGATATCTACAATTTTACAATTAACTTTGGTAGGTCCGAACTGATAAGGCTGAGGGACCATGAATATGGTTCTGATACCTTATTAAGATTTAATGTCGGATGTTGCTCATGCTTATTTGTCATTCCTTCTACAGACTTTTGCTGTGGCAAGCATTTCTGGCGACGGTGTAGACTTTTGCATGACGGATATGTTTTCCTCTATATGGTAGAAGAATAATCAATATTGCCCCTCCTTGCTTATATTGTGCATGAAAATGTAAAGAGTGCAAGGGAAAACATGATGGTGTGATTAATACTGTTAATGCATTAACTGTTGATATAAAGGAATTGATATCTAACAGTAGTGTCATCTAGTCATTCGATCAAAGAGAATTTCAGTTTCATTCACTCCATTAGAGATTAAGGCTAAGAGGAGAAGAAAGTAATTTCCAAGGCATTATTAAGTATCTGAAAAAAGAAAATTTTTGGATCTGATAAAGGTGAGAAGATAAAAAGGAGAGGAATAGGAAGGAAAAAATGAATTCTAGATTTAGTTCATCTTGTGTCGTTATGTAGAGATACTCCATCTAATTTTGAGTGCTTTTTCTTTTCAGGGTGGTGAGGAAGGCAGAATCTCCCCATCATTAGCTAATACCAAAAATAAAACATCTGATGTTATTGAACCACCAGACTGCCCTGTTAAGTTTGATAATCCAGAGGACGTCTTTCCTCGAGTTAGTCAACAGATTAAATGATCTTAATCACTTGGTTTTTCTACTAATTAATCTTCTCCGTAGAAGATAAGATATCAATAGAACTGCTTGACATAGCGAAAGGTGATATCGATAGATTACTAATTATGTCTTCTCAAGACTTGCTTCTACCACAAAATTGTTCGGCATTGAGTGTTGCACTATCTATATATGATGCAGCACAGGATTTATCAGCCGAGAGAGCGCTTCCCTTGGAAAAACACAAAGAGAACCTTCCATACTTATCCTTGACCTTGTGTAGGGCTAAGAAGGACCAAGAGGAGTATTATAAGAAAGCTGCCAAGAAAGAAAGTGGTCCTCATTGACAAACTCACAAAAGATCAAAAGCTCTATACTGAACTTATGACCACAATGACAAAATGATTGAATTGGAAGTGGTGACTTGACTTAGTCAAACAAAAAGCCACAACTATTCATATCTCTTAATTAAATAAAACTGGTGACTTTTTGAATATGTAAATTAAAAAAAATCGAATCTAAATACAATATTTTATTTTTTTTATTGTATTTTAGAAAGAGACAGATTGGTAATCTGTTGCAAAATATATTCCACCTGTCAGATAACTTATAATATAAAGACAATCTGTTGCAACAGATGGACATATCAGTTTGCTTTTTCATCATCTGTGGCGTCTGTTGTAACTTGCTAGTCATCTGTTTATTCAATTTCATCGAGAGCAATAGATTTTTCTAAACACTTCTTGGCCAAACTCAATTTTTGCTCTTGGATTTCTTCTCATTTTTTCTTTGCATCCTTCAAGCTGGCCTTCAAATTCAATTTTTGCCATCAATCCAAGAGAAAAAATTTAATTTGGAGGCCAGCTTGTGTTGACACCCAATTTTGACCTCCCGATATCACTTTTAAGCTATTATTATATCAAAATTATTTAATTTTAACTATCAATATTTTTACATATTATTCTTAAATTGAGTACATACTAACATGTCGTATTTATAATTAAAAAAAAAATGCATAAATTATTTCTTACCTTTTAGTATCATTGTCATAATTTTTAAAATCAAATTTGACATTTTATGTAATTTTTTATTAATATTTATTAAATTACTTTCCACGTAGTTATGCACATCCACATTTTTGCAAACACAGTATCTAGTTTTTCATTATTTAGCATTATTTATTTTATTAAATTATTTATCATTAATTATTATTATTTATTATTATTATTTATTATTTAATTTTTTATTATTATTTATTACTTATGATTTAAAATTGTTATTTATTATTTAAGTATTATCATATATTATTATCCCTACTTCGATTTAAATAACAGCCTAATTTAATTCATTTTGCCTAAATTTATTCACCTTTTAAACTAATTTTGTCCAATTTCTTACAATTCTAGCCATTTTTGAAACTCAATTCCAAATTTTCAATCTTTAGATCTCAGCCGTTGATCCTAAACGGATCGAACATCTGAGATCTGATACACCTTTCTTTTCTTTTTAATCTCAAAACCTAACCCTAATTCCGAAACCAAACAACAGTCTTCCCCATCTCTCTCTCTCCTACTTTATCTCTTCGCTCTGTCCCTCTACAACCCCACCACTGGCGAGCTCCCTCCGTTCAGCCGCCAAACGTCGCCATTCTTTCCACTTCTATCTCCGTACCTAACGAGATGACTGGCGCCATCCTCTCCGTCATAGCCCTCACGCCATCAGACGGCGAGACGCGCCGCCATGCATCCTCAAACCAACCTCACTGAAAAAGGATCTAACGAGCCAGTCAGCCGCCATCCCTCTCGCCGCTGCTCAAATGTCGCTTAGCTGACCAGCCCTCTCACCTCCACGTCACCGCTCGATTTTCACCAAAAATCGATGCATTCTTTATAATCCATCATCAAGTTTGATTCCGTATTTGGATTATGTATCTAAATTTTAATTTTGTTCTTCCACTCATCTCATCTCTTTTATTTGATTTGATTTAATAGATTTTAGATTTTGATTTCACGAGGTATGATTTGAGCGTTTGATTAATTTCTTTGTGATTCACATTCTTCATGGAGTATAATACTCGAAAAGCCAAAGTTCAAGGATGTTGATTAAATCTAATTGGGTGATTTGGGTTTTGATATTTTGTACAATTTTCTGTGCTGAATTATTATTGAAACGAGTTTAGAATTGAAATTGCTGAATTTTGGTAATATGTGTTGTTTTTGAGTCTTCTTCTCCCGTCCTTGAATTCGAACTTATGACTACGTCACATATGACGACTTGTTATCAAGATGTTGCTCAAATCTTTATGATTCCCTACTCCTATTAATTTTGCTCCATTATATATGGTAAATCTTATTTGCATCATATACTGTAAATTGAGTTTTTTTCACCATGTTTAAGTAACTTTTCAACATGATTAAGTAACTTTCAGCATGTTTAATTAATTTTTCAGCATGTTTAATTAACTTTTTCAGCCTGTTTAATTAATTTTTCAGCATGTTTAGTTGACTTTCAGTATGCTAAAATACTAGTAATTCTCTACATTTTCTACATGTTAATCTGTTCTCCGCATTTAAGTGCATCCGTAACATGTTAACGTATCCTTTAATATTTTACTAGTTTCTTATATTCTCATTATAGTTTATAACACTTAATTCACGAGCACATCTCTTGACACAATTACCACACTTGTGATACCCCTCATGAACACACATTACATTGTTGTATACATGAGTCACATTCGTCCTTTATCACTACTTGTTGAACATTTAGATATCATGTTTATAGGTTAACAACATAACAAAATCATTTGTCTTCGCATGCTATCACGTTAACGAGCATTAATTAACCAAGAGGTTAACTTGGGACAATTATGTGCTACTTGCGGTCCAAAGTGTTACGCGCTTCAAGTCCTAGGCAACATAGTTTTATTTTTGTCAAGAACACAAATCCAAAAATATTAAAGTCTAATGCCTCTTGGATGATAGGTGGGACGTTAAGTATTACTAAAAACGTTAGTTTTATCCTTGTCACAGAACGCCCTTAGACTTGACATCCAGCCTAGGTAGGACGGGTAGTCATTCGAAAGTGATGATCCCAACGGATATTAACGGCGAGGCTAACGACATTATTACTTGTCTAAGAGTTCGGCCCTTGGGTCGAATGATGATTAAACAAGTTGGGTTTCTGATCCGAATAAAATCAAAATATTTCTTTGTTTGATTTGGACGATGTCTTTATTTACTTTACATACATATTATTTGGGGTAATTAATTTATTATAGAAGCAGTCCCTTTTTGTTACAAATTATGGCATTTCTTTCTCCTCGCTTATCTTATTTACATGTTTTATTTATTCACTTAGATAGTTAACAATTAGAAATAACAAAATGACATGTGTTTTGTTTATTAATTACTTTCTCACTTAGTTAAATATTAAATTAATGATAAAATAAGAGACTTTATTTGATCACGTAGAATCCCCACATAAAGTATGAATTTGGCCGGGAACCATCTTTGTGGACCTTGAACGGTGTCTGACACTTTTCTTTTGAGGTAATTTGAACCCTAACCCGAACTCTGGTGAACTAAGACTAAACAACAAAATAGGTTCGTAGTAGCCTAGACCAGTGCCCTAACACACCTTAATTCGTTAAGTGGTGACTCTTCACACTCTTCCTTAACGCATCCCAAAAAGAGTTTGTCACGTTGAATCCTTCCTTTCGCAAGGAAAACGGGGTGCGATAGAATGGCGACTCTGCTGGGGGTCTTAGGTTCTGACCATTACGAGTTTGTGTTTTATGTGGGATTTTATTATGTGTCTGAATTTTATTTTTGATTGTGACTTTTCATGATTATCATTTGTTTGACACCTTGATTTATTTTTTCACTTGTTAACCCTTCTCCTTCCCTTTTTATGTGTTTTCATATTTGTTCATGCCTATCCTTTCCCCTCTTCTGTCTTTTATTGGCTATATGTTTTGATATTTATTTGTTTTTATGTTTCTAAGCATGTTATTATATTTTGCTATGTTCTACGTGTTACTGCTTTTTAAAATTGGCATCCCGCTCATACTTTCCTCTACTTGGAAACCTCTTTTATTTTTTTTTACTAACGTTTGTGTGAATACACGGACGTTCTTTCCTAAAACACCCTTCGAGAAATATATTGTGGATTGGCCGATCAGCGGTGCATTGACAGCCACAAGCTTTCCCACTCTCAAGTTATCCACTCGAGGGAACCATGTCACAAACCCACTCTTGCCCTTTAGGTCCTTGCTACATATTTCTTTTATGGCATTCTTGACGCGTTGAATGTTAGTCTCATTCAAAGTCCAAAGAGGTTCACAACCCCAAAAGGCCTCACAATTATTTGTTGTGTTGCATTTCTATGTATGTATTGACATCTTGCCTATCTTGTTGTTTCCGTTCTCACCTTAGTAACTCTTTTTATTTAGTGTTCCTTACTTTAGAGCTCTTTACTCTTAGAATTCTTATCATGTTTGGACCCTATAATACACTCTTAGGGCTTATTCAATACCTACCTTCAATTTATCCTCCTGACTCATCCGTTAGCATATCGATCATCTCTAGGCTCAACTCTTACTTCGATAAAAGTTTTAGTCTTATTCACAATCTCTTAGTACAACTTATTATTTTAGGATATCCTCTTCCTAATGTTTCCAACGTTTACATACTATTGTCCTACCAAGATTCTCAAACATTAATATCTTCGTACTTATGTCGTGCTTTAGCTTTCACAACCCCTAAGTCACATTTAGCTCTCATAATGTTTATTCACTCTGAATGAGGATAACTCAATATTTTTAAATGAGTAGAATATTCATTCTACACTCCCATGCGTACTCTTTGTTTCTAATTATAAATCCTTTCTTCTAAGGTTGACTAAAGTTGAACATCAGAAATGGACAATCAAGCAATGTTTGTTGATTTCATCAATAGAAATGATGAGCATAAGAATTTGAGATTGCGTCAAACAAAGTTATGTCGAACGTCAGAAGTATGGAAGGGAAATAGAGAGAACTAGTGGGATAATGACTAATCTCCAAAGTTCAGTTGAAATGCCACCAGATTTTCCAAAGCCACTATCCGAAGTTGACTTCACCCGCGCCTAATTGTGGGGTACAAGTGTCTTCAAGTCGGTATTCAGTTGCACTTCTGAAAGCACTTAATGGGTTGACAACTATGGGCAAGGAGAAGCAAATAAAGGAACGAATTTCTAAGCATAAGGCGAGGTCATCTCAACAACCTGAGATGAATAAGTCGACCAAAGCTAAAGAAGAAGACAAGGATAGAATTGTGAACTTGAACCCCCCCATTATATGACGGGTCTGGAAACCCTCATTCCCACTTGAAGGAGAACGTTGAAAAGCTATCGGTTATAGGACAAAGTGATCTCCTTAAGATGAAACTCTTTGTTAGTTCACTCAAGGGTCCAGCGTTTATGTGGTACGCCAAAAAAGATTCTAACAAGTGGATATCTTGGGAAGATTTGGCAATTGACTTTATTAGGCAATTCGACAACAAACTTAAGAGAAAGCTCGTAGCTGAGGCAAATTTGGTTAAGTCGCAATCCAAGAATAAGGGAAAGACGATCATCAACAAGACATTCAAACCTCCAAAGCCTGAGAAACGCATACCCCGACCTCAACTGATATGGTACCCAGCTCTAGAAATCATCCCAACCTTTAATCCTGTCCAAGCCTATTATCCCCATTCCTTCATAAAACCTCCTCCACAGACTTTTTGGTACCTACCTTCATTTTTTGCTCTGACATCAAACTACCTTTCAATGTCTTACCAAAAACCACCAACAAATCAACAATCCATCAAACATCAACATAAGCTCCAGAAAAATCCACCAAAATAATACACTCCTCTGGGCGAATCCATAGAACAGTTGTATGAATGACTCAAGGAGGCAGGCTACATCACACTCATTACTGTCGTACCTTGTGATCCTAAGTCTCGATGCTATCGTCCTGACCAAATTTGCACCTATCACTCTGGGATGAGAGGACATCCTACTAAGGTATGCTTTGCTTTGAAGAACATGATCCAAAAGTTGATCGACATTACAATGATAAACGTGATGGGGACAACTTCTGAAGCTGATTGATTTCTCAAGATTGACGGGCACTTATTGACATTGGTGAAGAAGATCATATTGATTCTCCGGTCCAGACTTCCAAACATTCAAAATTCCTTTAAGTTTCACAATTTGCAGTTTCTTTTATGTTTTCCTCCTTATGTAATTTGAACTACGATCGACCTGATTCCCTTGTGGATACATAGGAACCCATTTAATGAGTTTGGTCTCACCATAATAAAACTTTATTTTCCCCTACTTTATCATTTTCCTGTACAGAGTTAGATGAATCGACAATATGAAGTGAATCAACAAATCTGATGTTCAACAAAAGTCGTCTTATTCCTTCCCTATATTTTCATCTTTTTTACAATTGCAATTGCAAATTCGACATTACGTTACATTACTATCTTATTTCGTGAGCTAGGAGCTCAAATCTTTACGCCTAGGCCAATTATTAAGACCTAGTCTACATCCTAGGATGCCTTTGTTTTATGTTTATTATGTTTTGAACTTATATATGCTATGTGATAACTTTCATTTGGGCTTGTTTATTTCATTTTAAGGTTGTCTAGTATTTGAACATAGAACTCAAGTGACAATCTGCAAAATGACAAATACGCTCAACATCCAAAAAGTTTTTAGTCCTCCTTCTCATGAACTACGTTGGACCTGACTTCTATTTGGATACGTAGAGAGTCTACTTTGGGTTCGGTCTTAATCTAATAAAACATTTTATTTTCCTTTCTTTCAATTACACTTCCAAAACGTTAGGCTAATAAGCCCAACTCCTGAACATATTAAGGGCAGATTACGGCTACGATATTCAAATGTAGGACAACCATTTCTCTTGAACTAATATTTTCTTTGAGTGGTACAAGAACATAAGGTTCCACCCATTATAGAACGTTTAATTTTATTAACATGTTTATTCTTTCCCTATATGTTCCTTTTACCTTACTAACTTGATTCTTTTTTTATTTTATTTTTTATTATTCATTTATTTTCTCCCACACCTCAAGGATTGATTCGTGCATTCTCTTGCCCATTACACTAACTGAAAAAAGGCACGGTCTCCTTCTCTTAAGGCTCGGTCATCAAGACAAAGAAATGGGTGATAACAACGAAACTAGAAATGAGCATGGTGAGATGATCGTACAAATGGAACAAAGAATTCTTTAACTACAAAGGGAATTGTCACAAGCCTGTAACTTGTCTAATTTACCCCTTGCTTTGAATGCTCCTCTCAAACCACAAGTTGAGGGTAACACTATTGTCAAATCTAATGCCACATTCACAAGACATCCCTTACCACCACTTCCTATTTCACAATCCCCAAACATTTTAAGGCACATATACACGTTGCCTAAACATAACTCACATCCATATTCTTGTCCACCGCAATGTCACTCATATCCAGCTCCACTAAATTATTAAACAACATCATATGCCCATAATCTACGCCAACATTTACCATAAATATTCCTTATCCAAATAGCCATACTTTAGATCCAAGTTATGTCAAAACGACCCTATTTACCCACCATCAATATAAATCCAAACCTCCGGCAAACGCTGCTCTTATACAATCCGTGGTTAAAAGATTGGAACAACTTGAAGGCAATAAAGGGTTGAACGGGCTAAGTTATGAAGAATTATGTATATGCCCTGATGTTGAACTGCCAGAGGGGTACAAACCTCCTAGATTTGAATTATACATTGGGACTGGAGATCCAAAAGTCCACTTGAAATTATACTGTGACAGTTGGCAGGAGTCGGTAAAAATGAGTAGATTCTTATGAAGTTATTCATGAGGAGCCTCACTGGAGATGCCTTATCATGGTATGTCACACAAGATGGAACAAAATGGTCAAAATGGACCGATATCGCCTCTGATTTCATAGAAAGATTTGGGTTCAATATTGAGAATACGTCCGATTGGTTCTATATTCAGAAGTTAAAGAAGAAACCAATAGAATCATTTTGAGAATATGGAATGAGATGAATACGAGAAGCTTTTAAGGTGTATCCTCCTTTAGAAGAAGGTCAAATGAAAGAATTTTTCATACGTGCCCAAGAGCCACAATATTATGAAATAATGATTCTTATAAAGGATCAAAACTTGTTGACATCATCAAATTGGGCGAGAGAATTAAAGAAGGCATTAAAAACGACATGATAACAAGTTTGGAGGCGCTGCAAGTGATAAAGATTTCACAGGATGATGAGAACAACAACATGAGGAAGTAAATGCTGTCTCAACTATGCAAGATCCCAAAACCCTTCCAATTTACCAAACACCACTTCCTCCGCTTCAATACCAAACACCCATATATCGAGCACGTTCATATCCATTTCCCACAACGTCATACAATTACCCCATGTTATCTTATTATAATCCTACTAATTCTATTCCACAATCTATGCACTTTCAAATTCCTCCAACTACCTCCTAACAACCGTTAGCTTATCAAAATCTACCAACAACTCTACGACCCAATCAATTTACCGAATCTTGAACCAAGAGTCAGAAAAATCAGTCAAGACAGTACACTCCTTTGTTTGAGCCTGTAGACCATCTTTATGAGAGATTAAGGGTTAATGGCTACATTACTCCAATTCTTGCAATTGTAATGGATACATATGCGAAATAGATTGATCATTTCAAAGTTTGTGCTTATCATTCAGGAATGACAGGCCACACCACAGAGGAATGTCGTGCTTTAAAGGACAAAATTCAAGCACTAATTGATACCAAGGTGATAAGTGTGATGGGGCCATATCTTGATGTTGATTAAGCATTGGCATCTATCTAACATTAAGGAAGAGATATCACGTCGTTTTCTCATTCTAGACTCTCAAGCACTTGAGTTACTATAACCTTTACATATGTTTGGAACAATATGAATTTCTCTTATGTAATTTGAACTACGTTCGACCTGATTCCCTTCTAAGAGGGATATGTAGGCACTCCTGTGGAGTTCGGTCTTATAATAGTAAAATTTTCATATTCTCCTGAAGCATTTAACTGGGGCAGAATTTTTGAAAGAAATTCAAAAATTCTACGATTCTACAAGTTTAAGATGGACCAGACATGTAACTAGAGCAGAATTTTTTAGACAGACTCAAAAATTCTATCAGGAAGCATTTTTAACAAATTCAAGGCTACCAAGATTGAGGCCATGAACTGGGGCAGAAATTGTTTAGGAATCCTCAAAAATTTCATCAAGGATTACATCTCAAGAAATCAATATAAATACAATGGATTCGGGACTGAACAAAGGAGTCGCCAAAGATACGAATCAATCTTCCCCCTTTTTAAAACTAATAATTTCTTTTGAATGCAGGAATAGAATAACGAGTACAAATCTTGAGTATGCTATACACTATCAGAAAATATAAGGTTTAGTATTGTCATCCTATATTCTGAGTAGGTGAGGCACTACCCTCTCTCACAAACTTATTCAAAACTAAGCATTGTTTTGAAAATTCAATGGAGTTAAGCACTACTCTACCAAAAACTCTCTAAGGCTAAGCATTGTCCTTGGAAAGTTAAGTGGGTTAATTACTACCCTCTTTCAAGAATCTAACTAAGGCTAAGCATTGTCCTTGAAAGTTAGTTGGGTTAAGCACTACCCGCTCTCGAGAAATCATCCGAACTAAGTATTATTTCAGAAACTTGATGGAGTTAAGCATTACTCTATCTAAAACTCTCCAAGGCTAAGCAATGTCCTTGGAAATTCAAGTGGGTTAAGCACTACCCTCTTTCGAGAAACTGACTAAGGCTAAGCATTGTCCTTGAAAGTTATTTGGGTTAAGCACTACCCGCTCTCGAGAAATCATCCGAACAAAGCATTGTTTTGGAAACTCGATGGAGTTAAGCACTACTCTATCTAAAACTCTCTAAGGCTAAGCACTATCCTTGGAAAGTCAAGTGGGTTAAGTACTACCCTCTTTCGAGAAAACTGACTAAGGTTAAGCATTGCCCTTGAAAGTTAGTTAGGTTAAGCACTACCCGCTCTCGAGAAATCATCCGAACTAAGCATTGTTTTGGAAAATCGATGGAGTTAAGCCCTACTTTAGCTAAAACTCTCTAAGGCTAAGCACTATCTTTGGAAAGTCAAGTGAGTTAAGAACTACCCTCTTTTGAGAAACTGAATAAGGATAAGCATTGTCCTTGAAAGTTAGTTGGGTTAAGCACTACCCGCTCTCGAGAAATCATTCGAACTAAGAATTGTTTCGAAAACTCAATGAAGTTAAGCACTACTCTATCTAAAACTCTCTAAGCCTAAGCACTGTCCTTGAAATTTCAAATGGGTTAAGCTCTACCCTCTTTCGAGAAACTGATTGAGGCTAAGCATTGTCCTTGAAACTTAGTTAGGTTACACACCACCCACTCTCGAGAAATCATCTAAACTAAGCATTGTTTTGGAAACTCGATGGAGTTAAGCACTACTCTATCTAAAACTCTCTAAGGCTAAGCACTGTCCCTGGAAAGTCAAGTGGGTTAAGCACTAGTCTCTCTCGAGAAATCATCCAAACTAAGCATTATTTTGAAAATTCAATGGAGTTAAGCACGACTCCATCAAGAATCGGCCTGAGGCTAAGCTTTGTCCTCTGAAAATCAATCGGTCTACTCAAAAATAAAAATCTATTTTCTAATACTGAACATGCTATGCACAATTGCCTCGGTGTTATTAAATGTTACTGTTTTACTAGACATTGCGTGGATTAAGCACAATCTCTTCAAATCTATATGAACAAAGCATTGCTCTCTCATGACAGATAGATTTTCTTATCTCTTTTTATCCTCTTGTTATGGTTATTTTCACTATATTGCTCAAATCTTCAATACATACAGATATATCCGTGCTAACTATTTTATCTAGTTGAGCTAAAAATGGTAGGACTAACAGGTATTACCCTATTACGAGAGGCCAAACAGCTGATCCAATGCTACGATTCAACGTCATGTCAAGAAGCCAAAACAATAGATTCAACAGTATAATAGATATGTTTTCTTATTATATTCAATTTATGTTTATAAAATGATTATCATTTACATGACTTAACCGTGGCTGTCAAGTATAACGTAAAGAACGCAGGCAACAGAGAAGGAGTCCCAAATAGAGATAATTTCCATTTCTGTTTTTGGAATATCACTCTATCTATTCGTTCACCATGTGAACTCATCTCGAAACTCACTTATCTCAACATTTTTAAAACCTCTCTATACGTCTTTTTTTTCTATTAGGTACCGCCTCACTGGCCCGCGATACCATTTTTTGACACCCCAACCTTTGTCATTAATATTCTTTAGGAGTATTGTTCATTCCTAAATCTAGAACTACACATCGGCTGATTCTCATAAAAATAGAGATATGTAGACGAATTAAAGCCAAAGTCTCGGCCACACTATTTTTAAACACCTCTCGTTGCCTTCTTCCTAGCAAGTCGTCACCTCGGTCGGACAAAATTGGCTACTACGTCAACTTTCGTTCCTTGACAATTCTTTTATCATTCTCAAACAACGAAGGGGCAACTGTTGACACCCAATTTTGACCTCCTGATATCACTTTTAGGCTGTTATTATATCAAAACTATTTAATTTTAATTATCAATATTTTTACATATTATTCTTACATTGAGTACATACTAACGTGTCACATTTATAATTTAAAAAAATGCATAAATTATTTCTTACCTTTTAGTATCATTTTCATAATTTTTAAACTTAAATTCGACATTTTATGTAATTTTTTATTAATATTTATTAAATTATTTTTCACGTAGTTGTGCACATCCACATTTTTGCAAACAAAGTATCTAGTTTTCCATTATTTAGCATTATTTATTTTATTAAATTATTTATCATTAATTATTATTATTTATTATTATTTATTTAATTATTATTATTATTTAATACTTATTATTTAATATTATTATTTATTATTTAATTATTATCATATATTATTATCCCTACTTTAATTTAAATAACAGCCTAATTTAATTCATTTTGCCTAAATTTATTCACCTTTTAACCTAATTTTGTCCAATTTCTTACAATTCTAGCCATTTTTTGAAACTCAATTCCAAATTTTCAATCTTTATATCTCAGTCGTTGATCCTAAACGGATCCAACGATTGAGATCTGATACATCTTTGTTTTCTTTTTAATCCAAAAACTTAACCCTAATTCCAAAACCAAACAACAGCCCTCCCCTTCTCTCTCTCACTTCATCTTTCCGCTCCGTTCCTTCGCAACCCTACCATCGACAAGCTCCCTCTGTTTAACCGCCAAACACCACCAGCCTTTCCTCCTCCATCTTCACACCTAATGAGCTGACCAGTGTCGTCCTCTTCGTCACAGACCTCACGCCGTCAGATGGCGAGACGCGCCACTATGCATCCTCAAACCAACCTTATCGAAAAAGGCTCCAACGAGCCAGTCAGCCTCTATCGCTCTCGCTGCTGCTTAAATATCGTTGAGCCGACCAGCCCTCTCACCTCCACGTCGCCGCTTGATTTTTGCCAAAAATCGATGGATTCTTTAGAATCCATCATCAATTTGATTTCATTTTCGGATTATATGTCTAAATTTTAATTTCGTTCTTCCGATCATCTCATCTCTTTTATTTGATTTGATTTAATAGATTTTAGATTTTGATTTCACGAGGTATGATTTGGGTGTTTGATTAATTTCTTTGTGATTTACATTCTTCATGGACTATAATACTTGAAAAGCCAAAGTTCACTGATGTTGATTAACTCTAATTGCGTGATTTGGGTTTTGATATTTTGTGCAATTTTCTGTGCTGAATTATTATTGAAATGAGTTCAGAATTGCAATTGCTGATATATGATGTTTTTTTGAGTCTTCTGCTCCCGTCCTTGAATTTGAACTTATGACAATGTCCGTGTGACAACTTGACTTGTTAGCAGGATGTTGCTCGAATCTTTATGATTCCCTACTCCCATTAATTTTGCTCCATTATATATGGTAAAGCTCATTTGCATCATATTTTGTTAATTGAGTTTTCCTTCTTACTTAAATTGGACATATTCTCACTCTTCTATTTATGGTAATTTTCTATCTATTTATTCACTCCGGATTGATCTCAATTGACTGATATAACAGACTGATTTTTCTATTTTCTTTTAATAGTCCCATTAGTGGAATTTTCTTTCTCTTAATTGATTTTGATATTTTTGTTAATTTATTTTTAGTTATTTTGTTCCTTTTTAACAACTATCTCCATTCACTATAAAAGGAGGCCCTTTCTTATTATTCTGGACATCTCTTATCACCCTCTCTCACTCCCTATACACTCTATATACAGAAAAACCTCTAACTTCTCAAGTTCACAAGCTCTTAAGTTCACATGTTCTTAAGTTTTACAATTACAATTACCACTACTACTCTTTTAAACAAAGCATCAATTACTTTTAATACAAAAAATAATTACGTGCTTTCAAGAGTTCTCGGGCTTTTCCTTCGAGGTTTATGGAAAACATCTTGCATATTTTGTTGTGTTGTGCATTCTTTCTATTTCTATTTTACTGCTGCTTGTCGGTAAGTCCCTTGTCGATGTACTTACATATTAAAAAGCATGTCTATAAGACTAGTTTGAAATAATCACTTGATGCTTACATGTTGTGCTGTGTTCGATTGTTTCAATATGCCCGTCTATGTGTGTATTTGTCCCGTGCGAGTTTTTATTATTATGTTCAACAGGTATTATTAGAAAGGGAAATTCCGAAGAGTCGCCGGGATGTTAAATTGAATATTGTTATAGCTAGTTCTTTTTCTCTTATTTTTCGTATTATTCGGCTTGTAATCTCTGTAAAGACATTTATTAATGATTTAATAATAATTTTGGGGACTGCTTTAGGGGCGGAAATTTATGTGCTCTGTGAACGGTATAGGTAGTCACAACCTAGGAGTACGTGCAATACGTGTTACTTGAATCATCTAGGCACAAAATTAGGATTTATTAATATGAATCATGTTCTACGGTTTATTAATTATTCTTAATCTAGCTAAAGTCGACACCTTATATTGACATTGAGCATATTGATGTATTTCTATCAAATTGAATTGATTTTTAGCATGTTAGTATATCTAAACTAGATTATAGGCCTAGTAATATTTTTTTTTACATCATTAACAATTAATTCAAGTATTTTTGCATGTTAACATGCAAGTTATTATGTTAAACGTTTCCTACTTGTTAAATAGTCTACTTGAGTATTTTCAGCATGTTGAACTACGTATTTAATATTTTTCAGCATGTTTAAATCGAGTTTCCAGCATGTCTATATTAAAATAATTGTGTCAATGTTTTTACATGTTTACCTAGGCACCTTTAGCATGTTCACATTAATTTCTTGCGTGCCCCACGTGTTAATTCATTGTTCATTAAAAATACAATTTTTGGCATAATGAATCTAATTCCAACCTATTTAAAATACGCCTTAACGTTATTTTCAGCATGATTAATTAATTTTTTTCAGCATGTTTAAGTAGCTTTTCAGCATGATTAAGTAACTTTCAGCATGTTTAATTAATTTTTCAGAATGTTTAATTAACTTTTTCAGCCTGTTTAATTAATTTTTCAGCATGTTTAGTTGACTTCCAGTATGCTAAAATACTACTAATTCTCTATATTTTCTACATGTTAATCTATTCTCCGCATTTAAGTGCATCCGTAACATGTTAACTCATCCTTTAATATTTTACTAGTTTCTTATATTCTCATTATAGTTTATAACACTTAATTCACAAGCACATCTCTTGAAACAATTACCACACTTATGACACCCTTCATGAACAAACATTACATTGTTGCATACACGAGTCACAGTCATCCTTTATCACTACTTGTTGAACATTTAGATATCATGTTTATAGGTTAACAACATAACAAATAATCATTTGTCTTCGCATGCTATCACGTTAATGAGCATTAATTAACCAAGAGGATAACTTGGGACAATTATGTGCTACTTGTGGTCCAATGTGTTACGCGCTTCGAGTCCTAGGCAACATAGTTTTCTTTTCGTCTAGAACACAAATCCAAAAATAGTAAAGTCCAATGCCTCTTGGAAGATAGGTGGGACGTTAAGTATTACTAAAAACGTTAGTTTTATCCTTGTCATAGAACGCCCTTAGACTTGACATCCAGCCTAGGGGGGACGGGTAGTCATTCGGAAGTGATGATCCCAATGATATTAACGGAGAGGCTAACGACATTATTACTTGTGTAAGAGTTCGTCCCTTGGGTCAAATGATGATTAAACAACTTGGGTTTCTAATCCGAATAAAATCAAAATATTTCTTTGTTTGATTTGGACGATGTCTTTATTTACTTTACATACATATTATTTGGGGTAATTAATTTATTATAGAAGCAGTCCCCTTTTGTTGCAAATTATGGCATTTTTTTCTCCTCGCTTATCTTATTTACATGTTTCATTTATTCACTTAGATAATCAACAATTAGAAATAACAAAATGACATGTGGTTTGTTTATTAATTACTTTCTCACTTAGTTAAATATTAAATTAATGATAAAATAAGAGACTTTATTTGATCACGTAGAATTCCCACGTAAAGTATGAATTCGGCCGGGAACCACCTTTGTGGACCTTGAAAGGTGTCTGACACCCTTCTTTTGAGGTAATTTGAACCCTTGCCCGAACTCTGGCGAACTAAGACTAAACAACAAAATAGGTTCGTAGTAGCCTAGACCGATGCCCTAACGCACCTTAATTCGTTAGGTGGTGACTCTTCACACTCTTTCTTAACGCATCTCAAAAAGATTTTGTCATGTCAAATCCCGCCTTTCGCAAGGAAAATGGGGTGCGACAGCTTGAAGGATGCAAAGAAAAAAAAAGCAATCCAAGAGCAAAAATTGAGTTTGGCGAAGTGTTTAGAAAAATCGATTGTTCTCGATGAAATTGAATAAACAGATGACTAGCAAGTGCAACAAACGTCACAGCTGATAGAAAAGTAAACTGATATATCCATCTATACAACAGATTGTCGATATATTGTAAGTTATCTGACAGGTGGAATATATTTTGCAACAGATTACCAATCTGTCTCTTTCTAAAATACAATAAAAAGATGAAATATTGTATTTAGATCCATTTTTTTTAATTTACTTATTCAAAAAGTCACCAGTTTTATTTAATTAAGGGGTATGAACAGTCGTGGTTTTTTGTTTGACTAAGTCCAGTCCCTTCCAATTCAATCATTTTATAAATAGGTCCCTCCGGCCTCCTCTCACTCACTCGTTCATTTTACTATACTTACAATACTAATATGGCTGATCCAGATTCGTACAAGAAAATTCATATTGAGTCCCCTCAGGAACTTCAAAGGCAGTTTGATGAACTCTAGAGGGATTTCGCCGGACTTCGGAGCAAGGCTGAGGAAGGTCCAGCTGCTGCCGGATGAAAATTGTCAAGTTGACAATAATAATAGTAATAATAATAATAGTAGTAGTAATAATAATTAGGTTATGTTTTTTCTTTATTTTAGCGTATGTATTTTCCTTTTTTATATCCGATCTGCCTATAAGGGATTCAAAAAAATTCATGTTTATGTTTGGTTTGGTTTGGTCGACTTTGAATTTTTAATTCTTATTCAATATTTAATTATCATTCTATTTATTTCCTATTCTCAACATGTCGACGGTCGGAGGTAGGGATTGAGCACTTATGGCAACAGATGGTAGTGAAAAGTCACGATGAGAAATTCTCCTAAAAATAGTTCATTAATAAATAATAAGGAACTAAATGATATTATAATCGTAAAAGAAAGATTATTTAATTTAAAAAAAGTCACAACATTGGATTAATTTAATTAAGATATATGATGATATGATTGTTAAGAAAAAAGTGAATGAATAGTTGTGACTGTGACTTTTGTCTAAATACTTTCAACAAACAAAAACAAAAAACGTTGTTGATGCATCAAATTCCTCATTTGTTGCAACTGATCAATCAGTTAGAAGAAATCAAAAAAGTTTCTTAAACAGATGGTCGATTTATAGCAACAGATGGTATATCTGTTGAAACAGATGGGTTATCTGATACAACAAATATACAATCTATTTTCATAACTCAATTAATAAAAATGGTTATTAAAGAAACGATTATTGAAAACCAGGTGTATTCGACTTTTAAATTGAGAAAAAGGTTATTTAAATTTAATAAGCTGAAAAGTCATGACTTGTCACAATAATAAAAAACTCACCAGCTTGATTTAATTTAGTCATTTCTTTTCACAGAAAAGAATAATGAAATAAATGATAAACACAATTTAAAATGTAAAAAACTCACCAGAAATATTCTTGTTTTTAAATCTTCTTTATTAATTTATATAATTAAAAAGTCAGAAAAATTGGATGTTATGAAGATAATTTTTTTAAAATATATATATGTATATATATATATATATATGTATATATTATATGTTTCAACAGATATATTATCTGATGCAGCAGGTAATCTATTTGTTGCAACGGATGATATATCTGTTGTAACAGATGATTTATCTGATGTAACAGATATATAATCCGTTGTCCAACTCAATGTAAAAAAAATGGTTCCTGGATATAACTAATTATTTTAATAATAATAAAGTTGAAAAGTCATGACTTATGACAATATTTCTTAATTTAATTAAGTCATAACTTTTTACAGTAATCAAGAATGTTATTAATAAATGGAGGTAAACAATTGTGCCTTTAAATCTATTTTATTAATTTATATAATTAAAAATTCAGAAAATTTGAATGTCATGAAGATAATTTGTTTTTTAAAAAAAATATATATATTGTATGTTGCATCAGATATATTATTTGATACAACAGGTTATCTATTTGTTGCAACGGATGATATATCTGTTGTAACAGATGATTTATCTGATGCAACAGATATATAATCTGTTGTCGAACTCAGTGTAAAAAAAACAATTACTGGAAAGAACTAATTATTTTAATAATAATAAAGCTGAAAAGTCATGACTTATCACAATATTGCTTAATTTAATTAAGTTATAACTTTTTACAGTAATCAAGAATGGCATTAATAAATTGAGGTGAACAGTTGCGCTTTTAAATCTGCTTTATAAATTTATATAATTAAAAAGTTAGAAAATTTGGATGTCATGAAGATAATTTAAAATATATATATATATATATATATATATATATATATATATAGATTATATATTGCAACAGATATATTATTTGATGCAACAGGTTATCCATTTGTTGCAACGGATGATAATCTATTGTAACAGATGAGTTATCTGATGCAACAGATATATAATCTATTGTCCAACTTAGTGTAAAAATGGTTCCTGGAAAGAACTAATTATTAATAATAATAAAGCTGAAAAGTCATGACTTATCACAATATTGCTTAATTTAATTAAGTTATAACTTTTTACAGTAATCAAGAATGTCATTAATAAATGGAGGTGAACAGTTGTGATTTTTTAACTAACTCATTCAAGTTCAATCCTCTATAAATAGGTCCCTCCTTACTCAGTCGTTCGTTTTACTACACACTATTTATTCCTTGCTCTTGTTACACGTTCAACTACTTTCTCTTCAAGGACTTGATAGCTTTTTCCTATCTCTGGTAAGTTTTTTTCTTGATTTTTGTGTAAATATTCATTGTATTTTACATTACATTCGAATTCTTTCTTTACTTTACTTTTATTTTTACGTGTGTTTTGTCAACTTATGCGTTTTCTAAATATGGCTGATCCTGTGTGGAACGTCGCTATTTTACGAGATGCCATGCGAAAACTGCAGAAGGAAGTTCATGACCTGCATTGAGAGTTGGCCGCCGTCAGAGTAAGGATGCTGCGGGAGATCCACAGGCTGAGGAAGGCGCTACTGCTGCCGGTTGAAGATTGACCGGCTGGCCATACAAATAATAATGATAATAATAATTAAGTTTTTTTTTCTTTTATCTATGTATTTTTTTTTTGTTTTATAAAAATTTATGTTTGGTGCACTTGACTTTTTATTTCTTATTTAATTTTCGTGCTGTCTATTTCTATTTCTTAACGAATGACATGTTTACAATTAAGGAATAATTTGATTCCAGTATCAATAGCAAGAACATATGAGTTATCTGTTAGGTTTGTGACAGGAGCTGTATTTTGTTGTTCGAAACAGATTAGTAATCTGATGAACCAGATTATTTATCTGTTTAAACAGATTACTAATCTGGTGCAACAGAATACCCATCTATTCGATTCATATTACGGGCACCTAGAACCATAAACATGAATCCAACATGAGACTACTGTTACAACAGAACATTTATCTGGTGCCGCAGATAATGGATTTGTTTAAACAGATTGCTCTTATATTGCATTCATGTTCGCGTGCTAGCTATTGTTGAAAAACAACACACTAGCAATTACCCAGATGAGAAATTCAACTTAAAAGCATAATCTGACTTACCAAAGTCTCCTCTTAAGTAAATTCCAAAGTTGAAAGTGATTTACAAAATTTAACATAAGAATTTGGTCAAAGAGCAGCAGTTGGGTAACAACAACAACAACAATGGTCAACAAGAAGAATATGAAGATGATAATGAAGTATAAATTGATGATAATGAATCATAAGATGATGAATAAAGCAGCAACATCAATGAACAACAAATATTTCAAAGAGAGAGAAAATAACAACGGATGAGGAGAGAGAAAAAGACGCCTTTTTTCCCTTCGTTCCCCGTTATATTAACTAACATTTGGATCAAAGTATAAATTTAAAAACTTGTGGGTTATTTTAAAATTTCTCAAACTTTCTTAATCCATAATTAAGTAATTGTCACCTCTGCTCAATTATTAAGACTTATGTCACCTACACCTCATTTTAAATCTCTTTTGTCACCTATGGCCCAAACCCCCATGTCACATACTACTACTATTTATTTATTTACTATATTATTATTATTATTATTATTATTTGTTGGTTTTACTATTCTTGTTGCTATAACTACTTAGTTATTTATTATCATATTTTTATTATTATTGTTGTTATTATTATTATTATTTAGGTTAATATTTTATTTTTATTTATTATTATCACCATATATTGTTATTATTATTATTATTATTATTATTAGTATTAGTATTATTATTATTATTATTATTATTATTTAGGTTAATAGTTTATTTTTATTCAATATTTAAATATATTTTAAATTATATTTGAAAGGGATAAGCTTACGTTCCTAATTTCAAGCTAATCTTATCTACTACTACTACAACACAATGTCACGTACTACTACTATTTATTTATTTATTATTATTATTTGCTGGTTTTACTGTTCTTATTGCTATAACTACTTATTTATTTATTATCATATTTTTATTTTTCATAATATTTAAATTAAATGAATTCAAATATATTTTAAAATAGTGAAAGGGATAAATTTATGAATAGTAAGAGTTCATTTAGAGTTGGTATTCAATTCAAATTGCAGAAAAATTTGTAACTAAATTGTAGAAAAATCCATAAATGACAATTCAGATTCAAAATCTAAAATTTAACACCAATTCAAATAACTAATTTTTAGCTAACTTTACCAAAAAGTAATTTTAAAAATAAACTTTATCGCTAAAATTAAATTGTATCCTCTTGTAGTTTTAATCTAGAACTACAAAAAAATATTTCAAACTAAATAATTTTTAGTGAAATGTATTTTTATCTATTAACTAATTTAAATAACTCTATATTTTTATAATTGTAATTTGTATTGTAGGGATTAGCATCATCAATTAATTAACATAAAATAAGACTAAAATTTTCTTTTAATTACTGTTATATTTAATTAACATAAAATAAGATTTAAACTTTCTTTTTATTGATGCCTAACCATAATCACGTAAAATAGGAGAATTTTTTAGTATTATTATTTAATTCAAATATTAATTATTCTTTAATTTTAATTTTTTATTACAACACTTATCTTTTGTCCTAAAAATTATCACGTGGCTTTTTAAAATCTCGCCACTTGGCTTCTTCTCATTGCTTTGTCCTCTGCTTTATAATATATATATATACATATATATATATATATATATATATATATAT
>NC_061116.1:142380527-142383806 GCF_002878395.1 Capsicum annuum | reverse complement strand
ATTGAGAAGTGAAGAGAATGGATGTGCGTCGTTGTTCTTCTTTATCATCCTTAACAAAGAAACATGAATATAAAAATGTCATATCCTTCTTATAAATAAAAGAAATATTAAATTGAAAAAGATTGAAAAATGAAGTATATGAAGAAGATTGTAAATTTCATCAATAAAGCTAATGATGAAGGAGTATATATAAGAGAGACTAAGAACTTAGAATTGTATTCCAATAAAATTTTATTTAAATTCAAATTCAATTTGGTGTTATTCTTTCTTATCCTTGTCTTTTTCAAGTATAATGTATATTTATCTACTAATCTATATATTTAAATTTAGTTAAATACGTAAGTCAATGAGATATTATATTTTTTTAGGCAAATTAAGTAATCTTCTACTGCTACTACTGCTACTACTACTACTGCTGCTACTACTACTACTAACTACTACTACTACTACTACTACTACTACTACTATTATTATTACTATTATTATTTATTTTCATAATATTATATTTTATATAATATTTAAATATATTTTATAACATTTAAATTTTATAATAGATAAGTTTGAAATAGTATATATCTATTAGAACTCTTTAATTATTAGTTTCTCTTTTTAAGATAATGAAAATCTTTTTTGTAAAAGGATAATTTATTCAAATTCAAATACTTAATTTTTTCAATTCAAAAATTTTATTACAATATTTTTAACTTTGTCTTAAAATATTTTTTAATATTGTCTTAAAAATTGCCACGCGGCTATTTTAATAGCTTGACATGTGGCATCTTGTCTTGCTTATGTTTCGCTTTATATATATATGTGTGTGTGTGTGTCTGTGTGTGTCTGTGTGTGTGTAAGATTTCATAAAAATTGAGATTTGTAATCTTAAAAATAAGATATATAATGCTACATTCATTTCTTTTTATTTGATCCATATGGGTTGTGCTTATATTCCTAAATATTTGTTCTTTTAATCTTTAAAGCATAGTTTGAACGAATCTTTTTATTATGTCCTTATTCAATAAATGTAATCATTATTGATTTGAAAAGAGATATAAATTTAATTAGGAGTATATTAGTGAAATTACTTTTAATTTTATAGGAGTAAAAAATTTAATACGCTGTCTGTCTAATTCAAATAGAGCAAATAAATAGGGATGAAGAGAATACGATATAATAGAAAAATTAACCTGCATGTAAAATTTCTTTCAACTAACATTAAATAACATTTATATTTTTAATCCCTTTAATAAAATTGTAACTCCATCAGTATTAATTTGATTTGTGCTATATTTTTTATAGATAATTTCAACTATCAATAATGTATCTTTAATATTTTTATTTTATTTCATTATGAAAATGAATATATGATATATTTACATGGATAAAAACAATCTCTTATCTCCTTAATATAAATACGCTATTTACTTTATTTATATGCCATATTAGGTAAAAAGATTATTTTAAGAAAATATTGCTTGTAAGATTTTATTAAAAAGGTTAATGTATTGATACTTATAATTTTAATTTATATAGATACTTATAATCTTGATTTATCCTCTTGTATAATTTTCAAAAAAAATTGAAAAATAAAATATTAAAATTAACTATTTAATTCAAAAAAATGTGTTTGACCTGATGTTAAAATAAGCATTGAAGCATGTTATATTTTAATTTTAACTAGGAAAATTTAAATATGTTGTAAGCTATTATTTGATTTTATAAAAATAAAAAATATAATTTTTGTAAAGTGTGATCTCTATTATCATTTTCTATCATATTTATTTAAAAATATTAATTTAAATTTTTTGATAGACTAATTAAATATCGATAAATACATTTAAATCTGTACTATTGGGTCAGTAAAATGGGTCCTTCGTTATCTAATTATATAAAAAATGTGAATGAAAATAAAAGAATCTCTTAATTTAGTTATATATATAATAGGCAAAATGGTTCGATGGCCCTTTTACTATGTCGATTTTGTAAGTTGGACACTTCTATTTACATGTTTGTCATCTGGACCCCTGAACCCACTAAAAAACAATATTTCAAATCCTTTGACTGTTGACTAATATTTCAAACCCTTTGATCGTTGACTTTGCCTATGTGGCATTAAAATGATGACTAGGACAAGGAGAGTGATTACACTCGCCTGGGGTACGAGAGGGGGTCAATTTTATATTAAAATAATTTTCAAAATTAAAAATTATATTTAAAAAAAGACGCTTTTTTCCCTTCATCTTTTTGAATTTAAAAGACTTTTAAAATTTAAAAATAATAAATTTTAAAAAAAAAGTCCCCCTCCCCAATACCCTACCCGTTCAGCCCATCCCACTCTTCACCCTTATTCAGCCCCCTTCCCCAGCCCGCTCCCCGCGCCCAGCCACCACCTCACCTCTGTCCAGCCCCCTCCCCCTCTCTCTCCTCCGTCCAGCCACCCCCACCCACCTCTTCACCTCCGTCCTTCCGTCCAGCCATGGCCATCGCCATTAACGCCCCCACCTCCACAATCCCAAGGATCCCTCTTAGTCTTCTTTATCTTCATCATCATATATCCCTTGTCTTTGTTGGGGTTGTTATTGTTGTTGTTGTTCATTGTCAAAAGAAGTCTTTGCTGTGGTTGATATTGTTCTTGTTCATTGTAAAAAAAAAAAAATTATTGTTATTGGTCTTTGTAGTGGTTGATATTGTTGCTGTCCATTGTAAGAAAAAAAATTGTTGTTGTTGGTCTTTGTTGTGGTTGATATTGTTGTTGTTCATTGTAAAAAAAAAATTGTTATTGTTGGTCTTTGTTGTGGTTGATATTGTTGTCGATCATTGTAAAAAATAAATTATTGTTGTTGGTCTTTGCTGGTTGATATTGTTGTTGTTGTTCATGGTCAAAAAAATAAAATAAAAATTTATATATCCCTGAAGAGAGTTGGTTGATATTGTTGTTGTTGTTCATTATAAAAAAAAAAAAAATTATTGTTGTTTTACTTTTTAAATTTTTTTTATTCACTTTCTCAATTTAAAATTTTCATTTTGTTTAGGATTAACTTTGTTACTTTCACAAATTGTTAAAGATATTTAAATAAAAATTAAAAATTTATTATGTTTGTGTATGTGAATTTATAGTTAAAATTTTAAATTAATTGAAGAGAAATTTTAATCATTTAAAATAAATTTGATGTTAATTAAATTTATTGTGTTTGTGTATTAGAATTTATAGTTAAAAATTTAAATTTATAGTTGAAAATTTAAATTTTTAACTATAAATTCTAATACACAAACACAATAAAT
>NC_061116.1:142357529-142380427 GCF_002878395.1 Capsicum annuum | reverse complement strand
ATTTAAAATAAATTTGATGTTAATTAAATTTATTGTGTTTGTGTATTAGAATTTATAGTTAAAAATTTAAATTTATAGTTGAAAATTTAAATTAAAAATTTATTGTGTTTGCGTATTAGAATTTCTACAATTTATAAAAAGAATTTATTTAATTAAATTTATTTTAATATTTAATTTCTTGACTCGATTTAAAAATAACATAAAATTTAATGTAATACTTAAAATGATGTGGCAGCTGATGTGACAGACGTGAAAGCTGATATGACAGCTGACGTGGCGAGAGTGTGTTACACTCACCAAAAAAGTATTTAAAATGTTGTTTTTTAGTGGGTTCAAGGGTTCAAATGACAAACATGTAAGTAGAAGTGTCCAACTTACAAAATAGATATAGTACAGGGTCCACTGAGTCATTTTGCCTATATAATATGATAATATTCTACTTCAATATTTATCCAACTCACAAGTATTTGTTGGTACTTTTGAGATCCAAATTTATTTGCAGGCCCAATATTTTCTATCTTTACACATTCCATTTGAATTCATATAAATTAATATATTTATATATTTATGCCACAACTTTACGTTTTGATTCATTTTCTAAAAATAATTCTCATGTCAAAATACAATAGCAAGTTCTTGATCAAAAGCTTTAATGAATTAGAAAATACTTATTTTACCATAAGTCTTAGCAAATTATCAAAACTTTCAAGAAACTTACAAGTGTCAATCGCTAGCGTTCGAATGAATGGACAGATACCCAGCCTACAATATTCAAGTGTTGACGGATCATTAAAACTTAAATACAAATTATGAAATAATTTTATTACAAATTTATTCATCAATTTTTGATGAATCATCACCGTGCATTATATTTCCTCCGTTTTAAAAAGAATAACCTAGTTTGACTTATCACGGAGTTTAAAAAAATAAAGAAAACTTTTAATTCTTATAGTCTTAAATTAAAGTTGTGGCAAATGTACCAAAATGCCTTTAAATTTTGTGGTCTTAAGCATCTCACATGTAAAGCTGAAATTTAAGTTTTGTTAAAACAGAAAAGTTCATTTTGAAACGAACTAAAAAGGAAAGTAGATCATTCTCTTTTAAACGGAGGGAGTATCTATATTAACTTTTCCTTCCATTAAACTGCATAAACATGAACATTTCATTACGTAGTAAAATATAATTTTTTAAATAATATAAATAATAGTTTTATATTTGAAGATTTATTTTTGCAGTGTATTATAGATAAGCAGAAAATGTAAATGAAAGTAAAAGAATCTCTTGATTTAGTTTTGTATATAATTTAATAATATTCTACTTCAATATTTTTCATGACTCACAAGTATTTGCTAGTACTTTTGAGATCTAAATTTATTTTTATTGAACTCGAAAGGATGATATTTTTGTGCCTAAATATTGATGAGTTATTTAGTGTTTTGTCAAAAATAATTTCTTAAAACTCGAAGATAATTATGACACTAAAATTTGAAATAAATCATATTGATTCATCTTTGTTTCTGAACTATTTCGTTCTAAGTAAAGAATCTATAATTATTGTACTGCTCAATTTATTAAGAAAATGAACGATAATCACTGTTTAATTTCAAGAAAATTGAACCTAAAGAACCTAAGCTCTAATTAGTATATTTGCACACGAAACTAATGATGAAATGAAAAAGTAAGTTTGCCGAAAATTCGAATTACTAATTTATACTCTCGCTATCACTATAATAAAAATAGATGCCTGTTTATTTATTCAACGGAAAAGGATAAAAAATACTCCTAAGCTATCTGAAATGAATCAAAAATACCTCTCATTAGTTTTTTGACTTAAAAATACCCCTCCATTAAATGTTTAGCTCAAAAATACCCTTTCTCTTAATAAAATTTCACCCAGCTAAAAAAAGCCACATGGTCATACCATGTCACCATCCACGTAAATTTTTTTAAATTATATGACATTTTCTTTTTTCTTCAAACTCTGCTTTGCTTCAACTAGAATTCCAACTTAACCCAACACTACATCAGTGTATTCATAACTTCTTGTAGAAAAGATTCCAACTTTTGTTGAATTCTTAACCCAACAAGAATAAAAAATATATGATCCGTCCATAAATTAGAACAAAGAATGAAAGGCAGTTATTTTACTGTTGAGAAGCGATGTCAAACAGTCTGCTTTCATCTTCAACCGTACCGTTCATCAAATTCGCCACTGTCTTGAGGAAGAGTCCGCCCATGATGCTAAGTATATCTTCGCATTTCACTTTCACTTTCCAGAAAAGTTTCTCATCAAGTATTTGCTCTGTTTATTTTATTATTTTTGTCAAATTATACCTATTTTTATGCATTCTGCTACAAGTTTGAATTTCTTCATGCTTTTTGAATAAAAAGTTAGCCACCGATTGGTGAATGGATAGTGTGATAAGAAAAATCAGTGCTTTTTTATTTGTAGAACTACTAGTGTTACTCTTCCAGGGTTGCAGTGTGAAAAAGTAATTGACTGGCTTAACTATAACATTAGCAAATTCAATGAAAGCACCCTTCTTTTCAGGTGCTTTTTATGAAATTATCCCATTCCGCAAGTTGTTTGTTTCAGAATAACCAATGATACCAGTCCAAAGCTTCACAATCCTAATAGAATGGAGCCCAGGACAACTTATTCTCCGATAGTATGTGGTAGAAGGTGAAACACAAAAGCGGACCTTTTCATTCTTGTTCTAATATATGAACGGATCATATATTTTTTATTCTTGTTGGATTAAAAATTCAATAAAAATTGAAATCTTTTCTATAGGAAGTTATGAATATATTGATGTGGTGTTGGGTTAAGTTGGAATTCTGATTGAAGCAAAGCAGAGCTTGAAGAAGAAAGGAATGTCATATGATTAAAAAGAAAAGAAAATTACACGTGGATAGTGATGTGCCATGGCCACATGGCCTTTTTTTACTTAGGTGGCATGTTGGGTGGAATTCTGTTAAGGGGAGGGGTATTTTTGAGCTAAATATTTAATAGAGGGGTATTTTTCAGCCAAAAAAAATTAACAAAGGGTATTTTTTATCCATTTCAAATAGTTCAGGTATATTTTTGACCCTTTTTCGTTTATCGAATTTAATAATTTAAGAAATAATTTATCACCTAATTTTCAATTTAACCTTACTATTAACTGTTGTCATTGTCCGGAATATTGAATTTAATTATATTCAAAAGATGATATGATAAAATTATCATTCTATTATTACTTTTCAAAATATATGTCAAGTTAATATTGGATAAACAAAAAAAATGAAGGAAGTATAATAAACAAATTTAAAAAGATTTTAAAACTAAGTCAAAAGATGAATATTATGAACAATAAAGTTGACAAAAAATATTGAGAGACACAAGAGATAAGAGTTTTTCATTCTTTCAAATATCAAATGTACAAGTGTTTCAAATATTTCAATTGTTCAAGTGTATACAATATAAACCCTTATGATCATATACATGACATTAAACAAGAACATTATGGGAGAGGTTAAAGGGTGTAAGGGTTACACCCATAATGGTGTGTGGAGTAATGGAGGATTAACTACACATCATGGAGGAGAAGATAGGTGGGAGTGACTTAATTCCTAAAAATTATGGACATCCATCATAAACATATTATTTTATAACATTCCCCGTTGGATGTCGATAGATGATGTGCCTCGTTAAAACCTTACTAGAAAAAATTTTTATAGGAAAAAATCTCTAGTGAAGGAAAAAAAGCACACATATCTTATAAACACATTTGTTTTCTGTCTCATTAAAAATCTTATTAGGAAAATTCATTGGGACAAAACCTAAGCCAAGGAAAAAGAGTGCAGCGAAAATTTTACTCCCCCTAATGCAAACATCATTTCACTTCTCAGAGACGACGCCTCCAATCTTATATGTATGCTTTCAAATGTTAATATTCATTGTGCCTTTGTGATCAAAACACATTCATGAAGATGTTGCATTCTTAAAATCATTCTAATATATCGTTTTCATATTTTTTTGGATATGTTAAGCCTTTGAACTCAGCCACATAAATTCTTGACAATCACTTTATTTGTAACCTCATTGTCGCAAGCCATTTGCACATTGAACTTGTTTGTAGCAACAATCAATTAGTTGTGGACTCCTTTATTTAAAATTGTAGATCAAATATTCTTCCTGCATTTGCATAGACAACAATCTTTTGTAATATTTGTTAGAAATAATAAATTCATATCAATAAAATCTGATTTCACTCACATTCACATAAAAGTGAATTATGTCTTTCTAAACATTAGTAAAAATTATTCTCATTTATAGAAATAACAGGATACAAAAATGCACCAATTGCACTAACACATGGTATTTTCTAACCATTTTATGAGACAATTGATCTTTCTTTATGATAAGTGATCTCTCAACCATTGAGATATTCAATAGATCAAATCTCTTTTAAATCCTTTAAGAATTTTCCTATAATATTTGTCGTCTAGCTAGACATAAAAATCATTCGTTATACACATTCAAGATTTTTATACATTGCCATATTTTAAAAAAAAAACTTATTGCATCCATCATATGAGAACACATCTCCAAATAATAATGTCAAGACTTTGTGAATAATCTTTATGCCTCAAGGCACAAGTCGTATTTTATATCTTACGATTTTACTTTTCGCATAATCACCAATTTATATTCCACTAGCATTGTACCTTAGTCTATGGACTGATTTCAAAACATCACTTTTCAATTGAAACATAATATACTTGAATTGCGTACTTTATTGTCTATACTATTCGACATATTTAAATTCAAGATCCTCATTATGATTTATAATAGTGAGTGCTACATTATACCAAAGATACAGTCGGTGGTTATTTGTTGTCGATTTCAATAAGACATACCTTATTGAGATCTCTTCATTTCATCATTTTCAGGTACTTGAAACTTTGCCAAGGTTTTATGAAGTGTTATATCATGGTGCTTTTTTAAAGCACTTGCCTCATTATCAAAACCATCTTGATCATTTGCTCCTCTCTTTCGTTATAGAGTTTTATATTTGAAATCAATTGGTCTATAACGTTTCAGGCTTGTCATAGACTCAGCCCTTCAAGGACTTTTCATTAGATCATTTACAGCTGAATATAACATAGGGTCAATCTGACAATGAATTTGCAACATTTTCCAAATCATGAATTATCAATTGAACTTCAAGTTCACTATATTTTTTACGAGGATCTAGACAATTCATTTCATACATTTCAGCTATAATCATATCTTCTAATTATGTTAGAAAATCCAACATTCACCCCAACCTTATTAGGGGATTCATCTTTGTGCGTGGTGGATATTGCACAATTAAATTCTTAGATGAACTTTAATTGGTTCCTGACCTTGAACCAACAATGTAGGGGAACCTTGTTGGTGTGTGTCACGACCCGAGGCTATCCCCTTGTCATAACACGATGCTTAGAATCACAAGTGATCCCAAGTTAATCCATGTACTGGCATACTGCTTGAGCAATTGATTTAAATTATATAAAAAATAAATTTTCTGAGCGGAAATATAATTATGACATAATCTGAATAAATATAATACTGTTAAAGTTTACAACATGATAAATCTGAAGAAAGAACTTGAATTACACGAGTAACTCTAACTAACTATCTATAAAGACTCTACTATAGTGACTATAGATAGCTGGGACATGCCTCCAACTATCACTAATCAATACACATTAATAATCAAAATACAATATATGAACTGTAACGGACTGGAGTCCCCAAAACAAGAGTACTTATTACCTGCTGGCTGAAAGCTGAAAACCATCTGATTATGATGTGTGGACTACAAATGATACCTACATTATGAAATAATGTAGACATACAGACGTATATGTGATCAGTACTTTTGTAATGTACTGAGTAAGTGAGGGTAATGTAATAAATAAAACTTTATAGATACATGATCTTAAAACATGCATGCTAAGTGCAAGTAGACTCAACAAGAGACTAAAATCAATTGAAACCTAAAGTATCTTAAAACACGAGTAACAAACGTAATATGATAAGTTGGTGAATCACTACACTTAGTTTCTTAAATTTTTACTTTTGTAGAGTAAGTAGAATTAAAGATGGGAAGCGGTAAAATATGAATACTATATGTAAACTTAAGGTAAAGCTGAACATGCTGTAAAACTGAACTAAGGTTTATGTATAGATACTGAGCATGAAAACATGAACATGTAAAACTGAGAATGCAAGACCAAGCAGAAGCATGTACTGAAATAATTTGTATAACTGAATGACTAATATTTGAATAATTGAATAACTGTATACTTGGTCATGCAAACCTGAACTGACATACTCTGAATACTGAAGTGAGACTGTGGGAGCTAGTTATAATTGACATTCCCCAATCAGTACTATCAGGGTCCAACTTATAACCCCAGTTAGAAGGGTACTGGTACCTTGCCAAGGGTACCAACATATGACTGACAATGTGGATCCACAAGGCTGATGTCTCGAAGGATGAGGATGTCATGCCTAATTAACGAAAGACCCCTCAAAATCTATGATGGCGCCGTAGGTCTGGAACTTAGGTGCTACTACTAGTGCCTCATGCCTAACTGATAAGGGAGATACCATCCCTACATTCACTCAGTGCTAAGTGTTACTCCCAACTGAATGACATTGGTGTTATTAATCGTTTCACATGACATGGTTGTACTTGTAAGTGCTCAGCATGAACATGATGTTCTGAATATGATAATAAAACCATGGTCTGACTGACTTGTTACTTGAAAATAGAAACAAGTAAAACACATAGGTATCGGGTGTTCATAACCCGCCAACACTGAATGAATACAAAAATATGATAATAATGCTTAAAATAGTAGTAGGGAATCATAGTTCAAAGACCAAAAACATAAGACATTTTAACAAATAGGTGATAAACATGAATTTAAACACAAGAATGTATTAAACATGAGAGGACAACATATTTACATAGTTTAATACATAATTTGATATTGTAACATGAAACCACTTGAATATGACATGGGGCATTGCAATTTAAAATATCCAATAACCTAATTTTTCATGGGATCATATGTGGACATGAATTGAATTCAAATTACTAAGGAAAAGCATGAATTAAACTTATCTTGAACATATGAAATTCCATAATAAAGAAAAAACCTCTATTTTAATCAAAAAGAGAATTTTTGGACTCAATGGGTAAAAGATACCCATTGATGAATACCCCGCATACCTGTAGTAAAAGCTTTAAGGAAGAATCGTGTAATTGTTCTTGCCTTTAAGAAATCCTAATTGTTGTTCTTAATAATGGGAGAGGAGATTAACGTTTTAGTGTTTGATTTTTTGAGAGAAAATAGGCTTCTTTGAGGGTTATAAGTCGTGGGTAGAAGTTATAAGGAGGAAAAAGACCAAAAAACCCCTTAGGAACCTTCTGAAAATCTTCTGGAAGCTGTCCTGATGAGTTTGGGTACGACTCGTATGTTCTGGGTACGGGTCATACCTTGAGTCATCACCAGGAACACAAATTTTAACCCCTACTATTTTGGGTACGAATCCTCCCAACGACTCATATGGTCTGCTTATGAGTCATTTTAGTGAGTCATACCCTACTGACAGCTTAACAGTGCTTCAGTATTTGGCCATAACTTTTCACCCCGATATCTGATTAAGGCAAAATTGATATAATTGAAAAACCAATTCAATTATCTATCTGTTGGTGGGTATTGAGCTCAGAAATGCTTATTATAACAGAAGTTATGATCGTTTTAAAATAACTATGGTTATATACATCCCAAGAATTTAATCGCTAAGGAATGTTTTGACTTGTTCATGAGCTAGGAGTTATTTGAGAACTTAATATATGCTCAAGTAACTTATAAAGATATCAAAACATGAGTCTTGATTGTTGGATTATTTACTGGTAAGGATACGGTTCATATCTTATGACTCGTAATAAATCATTACAACTTGTAGCCATCATTCGTAAGCTGGACAAAAACTTAGTAAACCTATATTGCTGAACTTTCTGCTTCACTTCATACGACTCGTATTGTAATCTTATGCCTCTAAGGGTCGAGTCGTACCTAAAACAGAACATCAACTATTTCATACTATCTTGGATACGACTACAACATAGGACTCATATATTATGTACATGACTTAAGGAAAGGAGTCATACGTTGCGCAGTGATCTTGAAATATGGGGTATTACAATATCTCCCCTTGGGATCATTCATCCCCGAATGATACTGACTTGGCTAAAATACTATAGAAAGGCTGAGATGAGGTATGAAACACTTACGAGTTGAATCATGACTTAATAGCTAAATCTAAAACTGATGCATGATGCATGGACTGAGCTGAATTTGTAATTTGCATGGATGCGAATATTTTACCTCATAAAATAGCCATACTCATGAAACTTCGGATAGTAAAACTAGATGGAAGGATGGAAAACCATAGGAGCTTATCTGTCTAATTGCTAAACTGAATTGCTAGTTATATGGACAGAGTCATACTGAAAGAATATACTCAACTGGAGTATTTCTTTAAACTTTTGCTAAGAAGTTCTAATAGCATTAGGGAGCAAAGAATCTTGGGCATGATCTGAGTAAGATATCTTAATAAGGAATCACAACATGGCTATAAATCTATAACATGTAACATAGGACTATAAAATAACTTTCAAGCTTAGCCACACTTCTAAAATACTCCCCAACTATATTTTTCCCCTTAAATACCATGCTTATTTGATGCAGCTTGTAATTCTCACATAGGAACATATAACTGCACTAGACAAAGCCTTAGTTGAACTACACACTCTCGCCATGTTCAATCCTAACTCGAAATTACAAAGTGCCACCCGTAACACTGTAATACTAGTCTAAACCATAAATTTGATACTGTAGTACTCTAAGCTAGAAAATGAATTATCTTTCCTATGTGTGAAAACCTCTAATATCGTAATTCATATTTGGGTGCATGACTTGTGACAATTAGCCTTGTTAGCAGAGATATTATTGTGTAAAACATGTTCATAAGAGTCACTTAGATTAATGCGAGCTAAGAGTTTTTGAATCGACCAAGTTTTGGTAGTTGATTTCACAAGGGTCATATTTGAATGAGTATAGATTAATGTATATATGGAATTTATAATATTAATACCCATAAAATGGTAGATAATTGAATCATCTTTCCAACAATACCAATTTTGCCTAAATCTGATACCCGAGTGAAAAGTTAATGCATTTTTCGTATGAGGCAGTAAGCTACCGCGATTACACCACTCGGTGGTGCCTATAGCGGTGGAATCAATACCGCTCAGTGGTAAACCTCAAAATGGGGATTGTCCAAAATAGTAGGTCACCGCTATTACACCGCTCAGCAATCCTTATAGCGGTGGAACCAATATCGCTCAGCGGTAAACCTCAAAATCGTGATTCTGCTGAAACTTATAATTTTCCAAGGATAGTTTGGTCTTTTACCATGGCCTCAATCCGTGAAAAACATGGGATTAAGGCCCCTAAAAGCATATTTGGTCATCTTTTATTCAAATTCTTTCAATTTAAAATCATTCTCTCTCAAGAACAAACCCTAGCCCTTCAAAGATTCAAGCTCAAGTTCAAGAAAACGAACAAGAACCTTCAAGGATTAATCAATTAAGGTATGTGGGGTTATGAATAAGGATACTCCTTTCATCCTTGTACCCAAAACTTAATCTTTATTTAAGATTTCATATTTTGGCAAATTAGGGTTCATACCCAATTATCTTATTTGAAAATTATAATGTTATAAGTGATTTAAATGTTGAATTGCATGTCTATTTTCACATCTTTATGCATGTGATATGATTTTTAAGATGTTTTAAGCATGATATTGTGATTCTCGATTTCATTATCTTAATATTGTTGAAGTGTTTCAAGAAGTATATCGACCATGACGTTTTGCTATGAATTTGCATGAGTTTAAAGCATGCGTTTTAAGCCCTAAGTCTAAGAATTGATATTTCAAGAAGATTATGATTTTAAGCCTCTTTTATAAGTTGTTTGCCAAGATTTAAGAAAGAAATTGATCTTTTGATCCTAAGCTAAGATAAGGAATCCACATTGTTCATATTGTTTGAGATTTAAAGAAAGAGAAGCATAATTGGTTTTCATTATAAACCCCTGTGCTATTTTAAAGTGGATTTTCTAAAGTTTGAGCGAAAGCAAGAATAATTCCTCTTACCACTTCAACAACTAAATTCAATCTCTTACTAGAAATTTACTAACACACAATGCATTTATCCACATATATACAAACACGATGTTCAAGCCTACCATTATAACCACATATAAACTTCTCGCCAACCAACCCACCTACGAACCTTTACCACATTCTCAAATATCTCTAGTCAATAACAACTCCCATGCACTATCCTCAATAAAACACACATAGAATTTTTAACTAACCATGACATATATCAAAAGCTTTACCTCAATCTTCCTTCAACCTTATAGGCTTATATAAAACAAGCATACAAGAATCTTTCCTCAACAAAAAACATTTACTCTCTTCCATCTAAACCATTGATCATCAATTTTTCATCACCACTATCTTAACATTAAGGAGAGATTACTGAAAGGCTAGAACATGAGGACCCGAGGCATGAAAGAATACTATGCATAACTTTGACACTTAACTAAGACTTGAGGAATAGAGTATCAAAAGCAAGAATTCATTAAAGAGATCAAAATTGAGGACAGACATGACATAATTTGAATTTTTCTGGTCATTAAGAGTGCATCATTAGTTATGGGAACTGAGCATATTGTAAAGCATGAGTACATGAGTCATGAGCTACATGACCTAAGTTTGGAGTTCATAAATTCATGGAATATGAGTCATACTACCGAGTGAACTGTAACTCCTCATACTAGGAACTAGAAGCATACATGATTTCTATGGCAAGTATATGAATATGAGCTATGATCATGGAGCTGACTTATAAGGCATGAGTAGATGTCGTGCTGCCTGAAGTACAAAAATTTGCGCTAAGATAAGAATGGGTCGGGTATCTTCCTCCCCTTTTGTTATTCTACAAAATATGGGCATAACTACCATAATTTGAGAGTCTTACTTGGCTCCTTGTTCTATCATATCCCCTTTAGATTTAAGCCATCAATCTAAGTATGCGAACCCCCTTAATAAACTATAAACTGAACTTCAACCACTTTACTCTAGAGTCTAAGATATAATTAATACACATAAATAATAAACTCACCATGAAAGACTACACCCGAAAGTGTAAAACCTGCTGCTAGTACTTCCTTCTGAGATACTACTCTTAACTTTCTATAACCACACTAGTCATCATATAATAACTTGAACACTTACTAACTTAGAATCTTCATGAATATCACCATACCTTGAGTTCACACTATCCAAAATCTCAACTCTTCTTTCTATTAACTTAATCGTCCAAATTTCAAACTTAGATTATAACACTTAACATGGATATTCCCAAACTTTTAATGAACTATGCTAACTTTCTTCATAGCCTACTAATATCACATCTTTAAACCTATACTTTTCCCTAAACTATGAGAATAACCATTACACCTACATACCCAACATCAACAACCTATAACCCATAACTTAGCTGGTAAGAACCTCATATACTACATAATTGGCCTCATTCACACTTTGTAACTTTAGGGTACTATCTAAGAACGGAGACTATTAAAACTTAGTAATTATACAAAATGCAATCCCATATAACCTTAGGTACACCTATAGATCACACCCACACCATCATACTTAATCTCGAATCAATAAACTTAAATTCTTGCATGGACTATTTCAAGACAACTTGTTCACCTTTCATACAACTAGCCTCATGGATACATAATCTACTAAATCCAAATAAACGCCCTCCCACTTTACTGTTGTTAAACTTCTAGATTTATGCTTCTAACTATAGATCATATGCTATTATAAGATTATGAAAAGGGATTTAAGGGCACGTATGACTTTGTCTTAGTGCACAATTTTCATGAATAAGAATAAACACTCTCAATGTTTGTAAATAAGGGCACTGATGAGATCCTTTTAATCCCGCATGCAATCTCATGACTGTTTATGGGGACTATTTGAGAAAAATCTATTGGTAGAAATTTGAGCTTGACCGTTTCTGTTATCTCAAAAATAAGGCAGAGCTGGCATAAATGGAGAAAGATGAGAATATATATGAGTTTCTTAGAGAACATCTCTACAACACGATCTGAGATATAAAAGAAGGGAAATATTTCTTAAATGCCCTGTAGCCTGTAGAAGAAAAGTACAAAAGTCTCTGTACCATTCCGCAAGACTCTACTAGACATGGCTTCATAGACACCCTAGGAAACTTGAACTCTGTGCTCTGATACCAAGTCTGTCATGACTCGAGGATATACCCTAATCGTAATACGATGCTTAGAATCACAAGTGATCCCAAGCTAACCCATGTACTGGCATACTGCTTGAGCAACTGATTTAAATTATATAAAAACTAAATTTGCTGAACAAAAACATAATCATGACATAATCTGAATTAATATACTACTGATAAAGTTTACAATATGATAAATCTGAAGGAAGAACTTGAATTACATGAGTGACTCTGACTAACTATCTATGAAGCCTCTACTATACTAACTATAGATAGCTGGTACATGCCTCCAACTGCCACTAATCAATACATATTAATAATTAAAATACAATATATGAACTGCAACGGACTGGAGTCCCCAAAACAAGAGGACTTATCACCTGTTAGCTGAAAGCTCAGAACCGTCTAATTATGATGCGTGGGATATAACTGGTACCTACATTATGAAATAATGTAGCCACACGGACGTATATATGGTCAGTACTTCTAGAATGTACTGAGTAAGTGAGGGTGAATACAATAAATAAACGTAATAGATACATGGTCTTAAAACATACATGTTAAGTGCAAGTAGACTCACCAAGAGACTGAAATCAACTGAAAGCTGAAGTATCTTAAAACACAAGTAACAAACATAATCTGATAAGTTGGTGAATTACTACACTTAGTTTCTTAAAATTTTACTTTTGTAGAGTAAGTAGAATTGAAGCTGGGAAGCGGTAAAACATGAATACTGTATGTAAACCTCATTTAAAGCTGAACATGTTGTAAAACTTAACTAAGGTCTATGTATAGATACAGAGCATGAAAACATGAAAATGTAAAACTGAGAATGGAAAACCAAGCATAATCATGTACTAAAATAATTTGCATAATTGAATGACTGATATATCAATAACTATATACTTGATCATGTAAACCTAAACTGACATACTCGAAATACTGGACTGAGACTGTGGGAGCTATCTATAATCGACATGCCCCAATATGAGCTATCGGTGTCCAACCAGTAACCCAGTTAGAAGGAGTTGGTACTTTGCCAAGGGTACCAACACATGACTAACAATGTAGATCCACAAGGATGATGTCTCGAAGAATGAGGGTGTCATGCCTAACTGATGGGGGACCCTTCAAAATCTACAATGACTTTATAGGTCTGTAACCTAGGGACTGCTACTAGCAACTCATGCCTAACTAATGAGGGAGACACCATCCCTACGTTTACTCGGTGCTAAATGTTACTCCCAACTGAATGATATTGGTGTTATTAGTCGTTTAACATGATATGGTTGTACTTGTAAATGCTCAGCATAAACATGATGTTCTGAATATAATAATAACACTATGGTGTGACTGTCTTGTTACTTGAAAAAAAATATGTAAAACATATAAGTATCAGGTGTTCATAACCCACCAACACTGAATGAATACAAAAATATGATAACAATGCTTAAAACAGTGCTAGGAAATCATAGTTCAAAGACAAAAAACATAAGACATTTCAACAATACGTGATAAGCATGATTGTGAATGTAGGAATGTGTTAAACATGAGAGGACAATATATTTACATGATTTAATACATAATTTGATATTGTAACATGAAATCACTTGAATATGACATGCGTCATAGCAATTTAAAATATGAAATAACCTAATTTTTTATCGGATCATAAATGGACATGGATTGAATTGAAATTACTAAGGAAAAGTATGAATTAAACTCATCTTAAACAAATAAAATTTCATAATGAAGGAAAAACCTATACTTTAATCAAAAGAGGATTTTTGGGCTCAATGGGAGAAAGAGATCCACTGATGAATACCCCACATACATGTAGTAGAAGATTTAGAGAAGCATTCTTGTAATTGTTCTTGCCTCTAAGAAACCCTAGTTGTTATTCTTAAGTATGGGAGAGAAGATTAACGTATTAAGGGTTTGATTTTTTGTGAGAAAATAGGCTTATTTGAGGGTTATAAATCGTGGGTAGAAGTTATTAAAAGGAAAAAGACCAAAAAACCCCTTAGGAACCTTCTGGAAATCGCTTGGAAGCCATCCCCACGAGTTTGGGTACGACTCATATGTTTTGAGTACGGGTCATACTTTGAGTGGCCACTAGGAACAAAAATTTCGACCCCTACTGTTGTGGATATGACTCCTCCTGATGACTCGTATGGTATGCTTATGAGTCGTATCAGTGAGTCGTACCCTACTAGCAACTTGATAGTGCTTCAGTAATTTAGCCATAACTTTTTACCTCGATATCAAATTAAGGCAAAATTGATATCGTTGGAAATTTAATTCAATTATCTATCTGTTGGTGTGCCTTGAGCTCAAAAATTATTAGTAGAACAGAAGTTATGCTCATTTTAAGATGACTATAGTTATATATATTCCAAGAATTTAATCGTTAAGGAATGTTTTGACTTGTTCATGAGCTAGGAGCTATTTGAGGACTTAATATATGCTCAAGTAACTTATAAAGCTATCAAAACATGAGCCTTGATTCTTGGATCATTTACTGGTCAGGATATGAGTCATATCTTACGACTCATAAAAAGTCATTACGACTTGTAGCTAATTGCTGAACTCCCACTTCACTTCATACGACTCGTATAGTAATCTTACGACTTTAAGGGTCGAGTCGTACCTAAAATAGAACGCCAAACATTTCAGACTGTCTTGGATACAAATACAACATATGACTTATGTATTGTGTATACGGCTTAAGAAAAGGAGTCGTACATTGCACAATGATCATGATACATGGGGTATTACAGTTGGATGCATACAAATGTTGCTATATTTAAATAAACTCGTCTCATATCAATTTTTTGGGGAGATTTATTCTCATAACCAATGGTTTAGCTATAATTGGAGGCACAGAATTTTCTGCTAAACCAATCAGTATTATCAACTTTTATAATTTGGAATCATGCTCTCAATTTAATAGTTTGAGCAAACAACCTAGCAAAAATCAAATTTCAAGTTGATAGCAGCGCATGTGACTAACCATAGATACATCTCATTTCATAGTAAACGGTCCACATGGCAGGTGAACGTGCTTATATTCACCTTGCTGTATGTTCCTAAAATTTAAGGGATACAATCATAACCTTAGTCGATATAATATTTTATTGCGAGAACAAGAAACAAAATAGAACTCTTGAAGAATCTCTTATTTATTCAATGTAAAATCACTTGAATTCTCAATTATTTTTGCATCACATTTGAATCGGATGATCAACCTATCATGCTAACTTATATATTTTTTGTAAACTTTTAGTTTACTACAACATGTGATTCCATCACCATGCCTATATATTTGTATCAATAAACAGGAGAAAAACGGATATCCTTTTCCATAAATATTTATAACCTGTTTAGATTGTAGTAATATGAAGATACAAAATCTTTTCATAATTTACAGTCTCAATATAATAATAATTTTATCAATTCCCTTTAAACTTAAAAATTTTCTTTTGGAGACTTACTACAATTTCAATGACTTGAATTATTTCATTTCTCCGAGTAGTAACACATTGTCAAATGCTCGTGTACTAACTCATATTTCAAACCAACATTTGCATGGTGGTCATCTCCTTTTAGGGAGAAAAATATTGTCATTATAGTCAAAATTATTCTATGCAAGACCTCTTTCTTGCTTTATTTTTGCCTTTAATAATTTATTTTTATAATATTTGACAAAGTTCTTTTTGGCGTACCATATTTACGCGATCTTGATAAATTTATTCGACCACACCATAATATTCCTTTTGGGCATGGCCAAAACTTTTATAAGCAAGAATTACTTCTTGATTTTATCCTTTGGTAGATCATGATAAAATATACTACAACATCAATGATCTTTTATATCAAATTAAAATATTTTTTATTTCTCTAAAACCTCCGTAGAGATGAGTTTTAGTGTTTATCCAACCATACACACTACTAAAAAAAAGAAAAACCGATCAAAATGCGTGGTCGATAAAAGTGTGGTAGCTTTTTAAAAACCGACCATGTGTGGTTGGTTTATAAATATATATATATATATATATATATATATATATATATATATAATTTATTATTATTTTATTAAAATAGAAAAAAATAATTTTAAAAATAAAAAAATTCAAAATAAACTTACCACAAGTGGTCGGTTTTATTTTGAAATTAATTAATTAATTTTATTAAAACCGACCATTTGTGGTTGATTTTTTGTAAAATTTCCAGAAAACTAACCACATGTGGTCGGTTTTTCTGAGAATTTTTTTAAAAAATAAAAAGCAACAAGCTGAACAAATGAAACAACAACATACAATACAACAACAACAACAACAAATCAAGTGTATTCCCACACAACTAACATACAATACAACTCTAAAAACATACAAAAATATAAAAACTACAAGTCATCTCTAAATCCAAACTGCAACACATACAAAAGTAAAAAAACTACCACTCATCATCATCATCATCTTCGTCTTTGTCTTCTGCATCCTCAACCGCACACGCAGGATCTGATTCCTCATCTGTGCTAATATCATCCAGTGGGTCTAGACCTTTTGCAGCCCAAAATACATCACCAGGGCATGAAAGAATAATCCCTGCAGATTGAATAAAAAAGCTGAACTGCTCCTGCAGCATCCTGATTTGTGATGATGTTTCCTCCTCCTTCTTCTGCGCTTTCTCTCTCTCTGCAGCAAGCTCCTTGGTGGGTTTAGAAATCGTATTTTTTAGTGATGCAATGATTTCTCTATCAACTGATGAGGTATAGGATGTAGGGCCGAAGGAAGACCTAACATTATCATCATAATTTATGTGGTATCCGTAGTAATGGCCTCTAACTGCAGGACCCACAGTTTCTTCCCATAACTCCTCCTCTACATGTTAGGGTATTGGGTCACCCTGACTTTTAGGAGGCTGAGTACTACGAAACTCACTAAGGAGCTGCATATATTTGTCCTATATTCAAAGTAAAGTTAAAATTAATAGTCAAAAAATATTAAAGTACTTATACTTGAATAATATCAACTTTGAGAAAAAGATTCATAAATTCAAAATTTGATTCTTACATGGGCAGCTTTTATACGAGGCTCAACCCAGACATCTTCATCAGTCGGGTTTTTTTTCTTCTTCACATGCGTCTCCTCGAATACCTCATCGAAGGATATCTTCCTACCCTTTTCTTTTTCCTGCATATGAAAAAATTATTAATCTTTAAATAATTAAAAATTTAAATAAAAACAAACAATTAAAACTGTAAAAGTTACATACCATTTTTTCCTCCACAACAATCATACTAACTACACCCGCAGTATGTAGAGAGCCACATTTGGATGATGTCCGGGTTTTCTTTTCTTTGTCTCTCAATAATTGGTATTCTTCGCTATTCCAATAGCGAATATGTTGTTGCCAATTGGGTTCGAGTATAAACCCTAGTCGTACCATGTTGATTCTAGCATAATCCAACAAACCGTTAAATCTAGATCTATCTCTTCTAGAAAAATTTCTCCTTATAGCACATTCATTCACACTATCCCACCAGTAATATTTCTACAACAAAAATAAAAATATAATATTCAATCTTTTGTTCTAACAATGAGTTAAGTAGTCGATAAGTTAAATCCTTACCTGAAATTCTTTAAACATTTTTTCTCTGTCATTTTCTGAAACCTTTTTTCAACTGGTCCAGTAGCCGTTGAAGTGCCGACAAATATATTTACTCGCAATTTGTCCAACTCCATCATCCGGCTTAAACCTACAACACAAGATCAAACAGTAATTATATAGAGCATAATAATATAGTAATGAAAAATGAATAATGTAATTATATTTAGAAATCTTACCCTATTCCATATGGAATAAGATAAAGCCTCCCATAATCATCTCTGTCTCTGAGCCACAGAGCAAGTGCTGGTGGATGCACTGGCATGGGAGAATCTGAAGCACCGCATAGAGTGTCTCCAAGATAAAGATTCGACAACCCAATAGATCTAGCAGAATCATTGTGCGAACGTAGGTGACTGCTACAGGAGGGTACTGATGATGGTAGATGTCCGGAAGTGCCAGCGGTCGTCCGCTATTACTATGATGGCGGTGGCATGGTGATAAAAATAGAATGAGTCGGTGTAGACCCATGAAGTGGCCCCACATGCGTAGGAGCAGGAACCGAATGTTGAGATGACCTAGAATATGAGGGTCGTGCTGGCACGTCAGTAAATCGACCCTCAGATATATGAATACCTATCGATCGTCTATAAGGCGGAGGTTGTTTTTTCTTTTTTCTTTTTGTAGGATCAACTTTTCCCTTACCTTTGTCACCTCTACCTGACATCTAAATTATGTAAAGTTAACTAGTAGTTAGTTCCTACAAAATGAATATATAAGAAAACATTCCAAGTAACTAATTTCAAGTTACTAATTCACATTTCAAATCGCTCGAACAACACAAGATAGACAAGAATATTTTTATTACTATATAAATTATGGAAAAGTGAAAACAACAATCTTAAACAGTATGTTACATATCAATCTTAAACAAGAAACATATAGGTAAATATATAGTACAAAGCATAAAAACATTAATACATAATAAATACAAACTACACAAACTAATCCTCCTCTCCTGAAGATTCTTCACTAAACCATGCACCCTTTTCGAAAGTTTCCTCATCTTCTACCCACGTAGCCTCTTCATCCATAATATTAACTTTTTTAAATATATTTTTCGGGTGATTCAAACTATCCACTAAGTCAATGTACACTAGCCGGTGATCAATTTGCATTTCATTTTGATACGCAGTCTCCAACACATTCTCAACTTTCACCCGTTTTATAGGCTTTATTTTGACTACAACCCACCAATTAGACTTATCACTGTGCAACGGATAAGGAGCATAATACACTTATTTAGCATTTTGCGCTAGAACAAATGGATCGTAAACAAGATACGACCTATTGTGTTTCACTTTAATGATGTTATGCTCCTTATGTACTCTTGTGCCTTTTGTGCTTGGATCAAACCACTTACATCGAAAAAGGACAATCATTTTATTACCAGCATACTCTAGTTCTAAGATCTCATGTATGATGCCAAAGTAATCAATATCATCATCACCCTTAACCAAAACACTACTATTGTTTGTTTTCCTTGTTCTGGAGTATTCTTCGATGGAAAATTTAAACTAATTTACTGTGTAATAGGACATTGCATGAGCTTCAACTAGACCCAAAGAAATATCTCTTAAGAACAGATCGTATGCGGCTGCATTTGGTGACTGTTGTACCTAAAAATATTATACATATATATATATATGTTAGTTGAGGAATGTGTAAATGTTTAAAATTAGTAGAAATATTAATACACTTACGAACCTCGTATGTAAACCATGTTGCAAAGGATGCATACACTTGATTTTCGTGGAATTAAATCTTAAATAAATTGAAGATCCAACATGCGAAACACAATTAGTTTCCTTAAGGGAATGAGTAAAAAAATAAGATATGTTAAAATTTTAATTTCCTTAGTTCAGAGAGGGCTCAACTTTCGAGCAATTCAGCAAGACATACAAAGTTGTTGATTTGCGCTCTATGGGAGTAAACCAGCGAAATATGATCTTTTTAGCCTTACAACCAGATTGATTGAAAATTGATATCGGTTGCAAATGAGGCTCATTTTCATCGTTCTGATGACGATTCGGTCTATTTCTTGAGCAAGAAACTTCATCACGAAAGTAGTATGAATAAAATTGAGACGTTTCTCTTACAAAATATGCCTCAACTATAGATCCTTCCACCCTATATTTATTTTTGGGACCCCTTTTCAATTTTCCAATTGCCCTGCACAATCTTAAGATTAGATGTTTACTATATTGAAAAAAGATATGTATGAATTTAAATATGTTGCAATTGCTTATCGTTCAAATGGATACATCCACCTAGTTTGAACTGGACCGCCTAGCCGAGCTTCGTGCACAAGGTGAATGGAAAGATGTTCCATCACATCGAAGAACGATAACGAAAAAATCTTCTCCAACTTGTTGGTGATAACAATAATATTACTTTTTATTCGCGCTACATTTTTTTCTTTTAATGTGGTGGCACATAAGTCTTTGAAGAACAAACCAATCTCTGCTATTAGTTTTCGTATGTTTTCAGGTAAACCAATAAAAGCAATTGGAAATAATTCTTCCATGAAAACATGTCAATCATGGCTTTTCATTCCATGCAAGATTCCTTGTGTCATATCTACCCTCTTTCCCAAATTTGAGGCATATCCATCAAGCATCATCAAACTTTGGACCCACTTACATATTTAACGTTTTTGGTCTAACTTGAATGTAAAACTAGCCTTGGGCTTAAGAACATTGTCATTGGGCCCCTCCTGTAAATGTAATTCTCTGCATTTGCAATATTTTGGTAAGTCAAGTCTGGACTTAGGATTATACTTTATTTTGCCGGTGATATCCATAACTGTGTTGAACAAGTTGTCAAAATAGTTCTTCTCAGTATGCATGACATTAACATTATGTTTCCAAATGTCATAACCAGATAGCCTTGGAGGTGACCATCATGTTCCCTTTTATTCCTTCTGAATGCATTCTTAAGTCTCCTAAATTCATGATCAGGTGGCAAGAAACAACGTTAACAATCAAACCATGAATTTTTCCTGCCATGTCTCAATATGAAAGATCTTGTTTTTTCCATGTAGTATGGACAAGCCAACTTTCCAGCTGTCATCCACCCAGACAATATTCCATAAGTAGAAAAATCATTAACAGTCCACATTATATATGCACGTAGATTAAAATTCTGTTTAAGTGAGATATCCCAAGTTTCAACCCCCTCATGCCATAAAATTTAAAGTTCATTGATCAAAGTTGCAAGTTGACATCTATTCCACTTTTTGGATTACGCGGGCCAAGAACAACATAATTCTAAAATATATAGGGACTAGTCATCAATATTTCAGGAGGAAGATTATACGGGGTGATAAATACAGGCCAACATGAATATGGCGCAGTACCAACTGAAAAAGGAGAGAAGCCATCCACACATAATCCCAAATGAATATTTCGTGGCTCAGCTGCAAAATCTGGATAAGTTGCATCAAAATGCTTCCAAGCCTCTCCATCAGATGGATGACACATAACACCAGTGGGTCTTCTATTTTCACTGTGCCATCTCATATGAGAAGCTGAGCTGTTTGAAACATACAACCTCTTCAACCTAGGTATTAGAGGTAAATAATGCATCGCCTTAATAGTAATTTTATTTCCACTACAATCACACTTATATCGAGGGTGCTGACAAAACTTATAGGACTTTAGGTTAGTATCTTTCTTAAAGTATAACATGCAACCATTTTCACAATAATCAATTCTAACCGAGGAGAGACCTAACTTTGACACCAATTATTTTGCCTTATAGAAAGAATCAGGAACCTCTAAGCCGGGGTCAACTAACTCTAATAAGGTCTATCATTGAGTTCATTCCTCCTTCAGCAAAATTCTAGACAGATTTAATACTTAATAATCTAACTGGAACAGAAAAACAAGAGTGCGAACACATGTCAAACAAAGGATTAATAGCAGTATGCAATTGTTCATAGAATTTGCCCGTTTCTCTATTAGGAATATCTTCAATATTTTCCCTAAATTCGCCCCCGTGTTGCATCCCAAAGGCATCGTGCACCATTTCTGTCATCCTAGTATCTTGATATTCATTATGCCCTACAGACCTACTACTTTCTCCAATAACAAAGTTATTTTTCTCAACATCAACATCAATAGTAGGCAATCTTAAGAAGTCCTCGTGAAACCCCCTTCTATAAAGATGTTCCTTCACAACTTCTTCTTTTAAAAGATTTATACCATCATATCTAACACAAGCACAACGAATAGCCTAAAAACGTGACCAAACATCAAGTGTCTTAGCATGTTCAGCAAATCGTCTGACACCTTCAATAAATTCCTCCCTAAGACCCATTCTATTATCATTATTTCGTTGATATATCCAGTTATAATCAGGTTCCATCTACACAATCAATCAGATTCAACTAATTAGATCGTCACAAAAGTTCACATTTCAAGTACATAAATTCAAAATGAAAAAGTACCTACATCATAATCAATTTCAAGTGATTAAGTCACCTCCTAAAACAACAAACTAAACCACATTCAAAACAAAAATTTACATTTCAAGTACCTAAACTTCAACATTTTTAACTCACTAAGTCATCACCCAAGTCACCAAACTAAACCACATTCAAAATAAAAATTCACCTTTAAAGTACCTACAATTTATCAATTTCAAGTGACTAAGTCACCTACCGAGTCCCCAAACTTAACTACATTCAAAACAAAAAATTCACCTTTAAAGTACTTACACTTAGTAAATTTCAACTCACTAAGTCATCACCCAAGTCACCAAACTAAACCACATTCAAAA
>NC_061116.1:142342824-142357429 GCF_002878395.1 Capsicum annuum | reverse complement strand
CACTAAGTCATCACCCAAGTCACCAAACTAAACCATATTAAAAACAAAAATTCACCTTTAAAGTACCTACACTTTATCAATTTCAAGTGACTAAGTCACCTACCAAGTCACCAAACTTAACTACATTCAAAATAAAAGATTCACCTTTAAAGTACCTACAGTTAGTAAATTTCAACTCACTAAGTCATTACCCAAGTCACCAAACTAAACCACATTCAAAACAAAAATTCACCTTTAAAGTACCTACACTTTATCAATTTCAAGTGACTAAGTCACCTACCAAGTCACCAAACCTAACTACATTCAAAATAAAAAATTCACGTTTAAAGTACCTACACTTAGTAAATTTCAACTCACTAAGTTACCACCCAAGTCACCAAACTAAACCACATTCAAAATAAAAAATCACCTTTAAAGTACCTACACTTAATTAATTTCAAGTGACTAAATCACCTACCAAGTTGCCAAACTTAACTACATTCAAAACAAAAAATTCACCTTTAAAGTACCTACACTTAGTAAATTTCAACTCACTAAGTCATCACCCAAGTCACCAAACTAAACCACATTCAAAACAAAAATTCACCTTTAAAGTAGCTAGACTTTATCAATTTCATGTGACTAAGTCACCTACAAAGTCACCAAACTAAACCACATTCAAAACAAAAAATTCACCTTTAAAGTACCTACACTCAGTAAATTTCAAGTGACTAAGTCACCGATCAAGTCACCAATCTAACCACATTCAAAACAAAAATTCACCTTTAAAGTACCTACACTTAATCAATTTCAAGTGACTAAGTCACCTACCAAGTCACCAAACTTAACTACATTCAAAACAAAAATTTCCATTTCAAGTATCTAAACTTCAACTTTTTAAAGTCACTAAGCCACCTCCTAAAACAACAAACTAAACTACCTTCAAAATGATAAATTCACATTTCAAGTACCTACACTTAATCAATTTCAACTCACTAAGTAACCACCCAAGTTACCAAACTAAACTACATTCAAAATTATCAAGCATAGAAAAAATCACAATAAAAAATTCACATTTCAAGTACGCTTCAACAAAATTCAAAATAAAAGTTCACCTTCAAGCTAAGTAACTACACTTATTCACTTTCAATTAACATATTCATTTATAGTATAATAAGTCAAACAATTGAACAAGTGTAACAAAGCAAATAAGTAGAGGTGTCGCATGTCCCTCTCACACCATATAATCATCACAAACTTCCTATGGTTTTCAAAGCCTTCTACAGTGAACAATCCCAAACTAAACTATATTTAAAGACTTCATTATAAGAAAATAAAGAGAAATCAACTAACCTTTGCTTCGTCTAAATTAAAGAGAAAGAGATAAGTGGTCACCGAAAAAATAGCAAAGCAATCCTTTTCCTAAATTCGAATTCTGTCGAACGGTAACATCAAATTCCAAGAAACCCATTAGGCAAAGCAGAATTAAAAAATATTGATCATTAGGCAAAATAACAAAAATCTTGGCGTCCTTATTTTCTCATATTCTTAGCTTAAAACCACCATAAATAAACCACCAAAATACTAAAACTATAATGGAGTATCAACAAAAGTAAATCATAATTTACTTGCAAAAATACACAAAGAGGGGGATCTTGATAAGCTTCACTTGACAAAATACACATATAGAGTGTCAAAATGAAGAAACAAATGGAATCTTGATAAACCCCAAGTGACCAAAAACACACACAAATGCACAAAATATCAAAATAAAGAAACAAATTGAATCTTGAACTAACTAAAAGGCAATTTCCATTACTTTTTACAGTTTGAACCAACTAAAATTATGTAATGAAGCATAATAACTAGAAAAAATGCTTTGGTACCAAATTGAAGTTGAAAAATAAAGATGCATAATAATCTTGACCCTTTTGCTAGTTTCTAACAAGAAAAACAAAGAATTTTACCTTGAAGTTCAAAAGAGTTGATGTTTTTTGCACTAACCGGAGTCAATATGGTAGCCAGAGTCATTGTGGTAGCAAGAGTCACTGTAGTTGGCGGCAATGGAGTCACAAAAGTCGATTTTGTGTGTGGGTTAGGTTTGTGTGTGTAGGTCGAATGTGTGTGTGTGTGTGTTTGATTGTTTTTTTTTTGTGTTTTTGTGTTAAAAACTAGTTGGGTCGGGTCTTGTGGGGGTGGGTCGGGTAGGCTTTATTTTATAAAATAATTTTTTTATTAATTTATAGAAAATCGACCACATGTGATCGATTTTCTATAAATTAATTAAAATTTTACAAAATTGTTCACCAAATAAAATATAAGTGTTCGATTTAGTTTTAAAATAGTTATTATCGAAAAACGAGTACATGTGGTCAATTTTAATAAAAAGGTTAAATCATATAATTAGTTATTTTATCATCATATTAACGCTAGTTGGTTATTTTATCAACACATTAACAGGAGTAGTATATTTCCTCAATCGTATAATAATATCAATGAATTTTATAAATTACGATAAATTTTTGGTTAATTACCTTTTAAATACGATATATATACATACCTCATAATACTTGTCTTACGTTATGACAACTTCAATAACATACGCGTGTCTACATTGATACAAAATAGTATATCTATTTCGTCAATAGTATGATATATATCAACGTATCAACGTATCATTCAAAATATTTTGATATATAGATTCAGTTATCTAGCTTTCGATTACTACATACGTCAGTACTACACGAGATATACGTATATATACATATATTCAATTGTCTATTAGCTATCAAATACGTACTATAAATATCACATCACGATTTTGCTATCCCATAATAGTATACAACGTATTTCACATATACTCAGATACAAATTTTTTAAGAGAAAAAACTCAAATTCACCGCCAAAATTTGGCAGTCGTTCAAAGTTCGAAATTTAAAGCAAATGGTAAGCATATGCCAGTTTCAGGATTCAAATCTCCGTCTCCCTTCCCTACTTCCTTCCTCCCCCTCCATATATACCTCGTAATACTTGTCTTATGTTATTACAACTTCAACAACATACACGAATCTACATCGACACAAAATAGTATATCTATTTCCTCAATAGTATGATATATATCAACGTATATCATTCAAAATATTTTGATATATAGATTCAGTAGTTATCTAGCTTTCGATTACTGCATACACCACTACACGAGATATACGTATATATACATGCATATATTCAATTGTCTATCAGCTTTCAAATACATACTATAAGCATCACATACACGATTTTACTACCCCATAATAATATACAATGTATTATATACATCACATACGTACACGAGTATATTATCCAATAGTATAATGCGATGTATATCATATACATACGCTGATGACTGATCGATTAATTTGATTATCTTACATTAATATAGCTGCAACGTGTAGTATATATTATTACTTCTGTCGTTTCAAATCAAGGTATTCAATATGTTTGGATAGATTCTACTAGGTTTTGACTACATCGTTCATCAATCAATCACTATATCATATATATATGCATATAAAGATATTTATATATATGAACTCTTGAATGCGTACTATATACATCACATCCACAAGTATATTACCTTATAATAGAACATGTTCATTATATTCGGATGAATTATCCGTTATATATTATATTATTATGATTGCAATAGTAGTATAATATCATTATCTCAACGGTATGATATATATAAACACATATTCATTATACAAAGATTATGCATGTTTAACGTCATTTAACGTATATACAAAGAAAAATATTTATTTTATATATTGAAACATAAGTAAGAGATAAAGATTATGTTTAACGTAATTTGTTTATTTTATTTGTTATATTTTTTAGTGTAATTTTTTCACAAAATCTAAGATTGATTGATTTTTATTATTATTATATTGGTTATTGACTACATGTGATTAATCTAAGATTGATTGATTTTTATTATTGTTATATTGGTTATTGACTACTTGTGATTAGTGTAATTTCAAAAAATAATACTATATTAGATTATATATATAATTATTTACTTTTTTTAATTCCTAATAATTACTTTTAAATTATTTTTAATTATTATATTGATTATTTTTAAATTAATTTTATTTTTAATTATAATTAAAATTCGACCACAATTGGTCGGTTTTTTAGAATTATTTTATTTTTATTATAATCAAAAATCGACCACAAGTGGTTGTTTTTTTTAATTTTTTTTATTGAATTAAAAATCGACCACTAGTGGTCGTTTTTTTTTTTAAAAAAAAATTTTATAATTAAAAATCGACCATATGTGGTCAATTTTATTAAAAATATAATTAAAAAGTATTTTTAAAAATCGACCACTTGTAGTTGATTTTTTCTTTTTTTACTGTAAAGGAAATAATAATTAATATAAAAATTATTATTTTGAAATTTTAAAATATAAGTGGTCGCTTTTTAAAAAAAATTAATAAAAAATCGACCATATGTGGTCGGTTTTTTCCGACCATAATTTGTGGTCAATTTTTTGTGATCGAAAATCTGTCTTTTTTAGTAGTGATATAAGCACGTCTTTGTCCATGAATTTCATCACATCTTGACACATTCACTTTTATGAACGATCGGACATCCACGATGTTTATCACAAGTCACATTCTCTTCTAGAAATGGACTAATATATTATATGTGCTCAATGTTTTAACATTTATCATATTTATATGATATATACGTCAACATCATTTTGAAAGATTAAATGTACCGTCACGTTATATTCCTTAGATGCAGGATTTATAACATTTATCAAATAAGATCGCACGATAACTGCATGCCCATTGACCTTTTATACGAAATTGATGGCCAAAAATTTACCTTCACTTATGGAATACCACTTTGAGAACTTATAATATTCTTTCTTTTATAATTACCACAATGATGACTATGATTACTTTGTCATGTGCTACACCCACATTCATTTGTACAACCACAATTATATGTCATCTTTCAGACTTATCATTTGTACAACCACAGTTAATTTTGTCATCTTTCAGACTTATATGCACAACTACCACATTCATATCAAGAAATGGAGCAAATCAATATAATGTAGTGGGTTTCATAACTTTTTCTCAAAAACATATCATTTTGCTTTAGTCATCAATATATCATGTTGGGACTTGAACCCAACGTCTTATCCGTATGAAATCGTATTAGCCATAATTCATAGGAACTTCAACCCATTGTCTTATCATCATGGTGCACCGGAGTTCAAATCGATGTCTTACCCTCAATCAATGTCAAAATATACCAAAGTATAATAGGATCTTTGAGCATTTAAAAATTAGTAGCAACAACAGAAAAAATCACAAATTAAACCGAGTGAGAAACATAATGCTTCTTTCAAATAGAGTAGCTAAATATTCATATTGATTCTAATTAGCATTTTAATCATGCTAAGTTAAAATTTTGTTAAAGCTTAAAAGTAATTAGATTTCAACAAATAATATGAAAAAAAAAGAACTCAAAATAGTCATGCAACACAATTACAATAACTAAGTAAGAAAATTTGACATTTTCAAATTATATATTTAGACGTGTCAATTTGATGTGTCAATTTCATGAAAGCATAAGGAGAGAATAATTATGACTTTTACAACTTGTATGTGTTCGTGTCTAAAAAATAGAATTACGTTACCTTTTAACAAAACAAATAAAACAAATGAATATAGAGCCCAGTTATCCCATCCCAACTAATATAGAATTAACGTATAATTTGTAGAGATGTATAATCAAATTGTGTTCAAACTTACTTCACTAGAAACAATATTAACAATAATATACTACTATGAGAATTAGTACTAATGATGCAATTTCTTAGTTTAGCTGACATAGTTTATCTTTAACCATTGAGATTCGTACTGATAAGGTATTTTAAAAATAAGCCAAAAGATGAATATTATGAACAATAAAGTAAACGAAAAATATTGAGAGAAGACAAGAGATGAGCGTCCTTCATTCTTCCAAATATCAAATGTACAAGTGTTTCAAGTCATTCAATTATTCAAGTGTATTCAATATGAACTCTTATGTCTCTATTTATAATGTCATATAGAGGCATGCAAAAGATTATCATAAATATGACATTAAACAAGAGCATTATGGGAAAGGCTAAAGGGTGTGAAGGTTACACCCATAACGGTGTGTAGAGTAATGAAGAATTAACTACACATCATGGAGAAGATAGGTGAAAGTAACTTAATTTCTAAGAATTATAGACATCCACCATAAACATATTATTTTATAACAAAAAATGTATATGTAATTATTGCTCCTACAAGAAGATAAAAGCAACTTCATATATATTAGGACTCACCGCCAACGCCCATAATAAGAAATATAGACCCACTTAAAATATATACAACTAATGTCAAAAGGGCTAAAAGGTCTTAACACACTCAAATATTATAAAGACACGCACAATAATTAATTTATTTGGACAATTTCAAACAAGAGACTTAAGTTCAATTGTCTAAAATGCCACTAACAAATCAATTAAAAACTCCAAGCTGACATGTTAGATACCAAACTGCTACTCATGCTTCTATAATAGTATAATAAAATAAAGGAGACACTTACTACTCTCATATAAAGAAGGCACTTACTCCCAGTAACAGACTACAGACTCAAAATTTTGTTCAAGTGGGTTCAAGTTACTATGAACGATAATGATAGCCAACCAGACCTCATACTCTTGGGATATAACCTTACCCCCTCGTAACTTATTCTACCACACTTCAAACCCCCGCATGTCTTGAGGGTAGACTGACCGCATTGATTAGATTGTTTCCCTCATCTAAATATATACTCCCTTCATCCCAAATTACCCGTTCCAAATTTTCTAATTTGATTTTTCATTTTACTTATCCTTTTTAATTAATCAAGAAGAGACAAAAAAAATTTCATGTTTTATCCTTTGCATTAATTACTTTTTCTTCAAATTAAATTGTAAAAGTCATTTAATGGGGCACTATGGTAAATTTTCTTAATCAATGTGTCATCTCAATTTGGGACAGGTAATTTAAGACGGAGGAAGTATATAAAAAGAAATTCCCCTAATATCTTTGAGAATATTGTTTTAAGGTGTTGTTCAATTGAAAAAGAAAAAGTAATTAGCTAAAATATTAAAATTTCCTAGCAAAACATATACCAAGTTTAACTACTAATTTACGGTTGAAAATTTTCATGTATCTTCAATATCAAATGTTAAGTGTTAATCTTATAAATATTATATAACAACAAAAATGTAGCAATTTTGAAAAAAAAAATCATAAATAAAACAAGTAAATATTTTGGAAATAATAAATAAATAAATAAAGACACACTAACCTAATTGTGTATATCAAGGAAGAAGGGAAAAACACACAACTTTATATATTACAAAAGAATTTAAATTAAGCATAATAACAAGTAAACTATAAATATACAATCTAAATTAATATTAACAATTTAAGTCAAATTGCAAATAATTAACTTTAATAGAAAACTGAAGTAATAATTTAAAGAATTCCTCACTGATTTGGGAGCATTCTAAATTTATGCCTAGAACCCGGACCCGTTAATAGGACTTTAAAAATCTAAAAGAAGTAGGTAACAAAAATTTATGCCCTTAAGTAGATTCGATCCAACGACCTCTCGCAGTATTATACCTGCAAATGCCACTGAGTGGTGCTTTCCTTTATTTTTAAGTGGCTTCATTTTATTTACATATATATTTTTACAGGGAATTAACCTAGGTAAATCAAAAAAAATTGATGAAGCGGGTTCAACTGAATCCGCTTGAATCAATGTGGGTCCGCCCCTGCTTACTCCAACCAAGAAATGCATTTCTCCTCATGATTGATAAGGTTTACGAAGAACTTGTGATATAACAAAGTACAAGGAAGAAGTTAGAGCGGAGAAAAATATGTTTTGTGCATCTTTATATTCGATCACATAAAATCAATAAGAGGCAAATTTAGAGGCCTGGGTGGGGTTTACGGGAATCCAGTAATTTACGTTCGGATCTAGTATTTATATAGAGAAATCTAGTAAATATATAAAAATTATAATTGAGAATCTATAAATAAAATATATTGTTGGTCTAGTGGAGTATAGAGAGTAAAATTTTTATTGACGGACCTCTTGATTGTGGGTTCAAATCTGCCAAGTTACTATTTGTTTTTAATTTTATCTAAATGAGGAATCCACAAATCAATCCAAATATTTGATTACATAATCATTATATGATTCATATTTATATGATATATGATTCATATTATATGGTCCATCAAAAAAAGCATGAGTTAAAAGGCTTAAAATGATATGATGAATTTTTAACTATTATAATTTTGTTTAATGTAAAAGAATGATATGATTTGAGTTGTTGATGTAACATAAATGGAGTGAGTGTAATACCCCGGGAAATTTTTTGTTGAAATTTTGTGCGTAAACGTGTTAGGTTCTATTTTCTAGAATGAATTATAAATTTTTCGTGCGGAATATCTTAGAATATGACCCACCATTGCGTAGAGTATCGAATACTATTTCCAACGATATGTGGATCATCCAAAACAGACACCCGAGAGACGAGTTATGAACATTCCGATCGAACCGTGAATAGTAGTGAACAGTAAAACGTGCAGGAAAAAGTACTGAGGCCTGACGTATTTTTGCTCCAACTTTAAACAATCATAACTCCTTGTACATAATGATCTGGGTGATCTAATATATATCAACGGAAAGCTCTACGAGTCCGCTTTCTAATGAAATTAGTTTCATCCAATTTGTCTATCGGAGCAAAAAGTTATGGTCGATCTACTTCAGCCTATCAAAAGCGAATTTTTGGGTCAACTTCAAACAATCATAACTTCTCGTACACAATGATATGGGTGAGATACTATATATCAACGAAAAGATATGAGAGTCCTCTTTCTAATGAAATTAGTTTCATCCAATTTGGATATCGAAGTAAAACGTTATGGTTGATCTACTTCAAACTATCAAAACAGTCCACCAAAGGACAAATTCGAGAATTATTTGATTTTTAGAGGCATTTTGGTCATTCCCCCTCACCCAAAATCCGTTCAAACCCTATATTAAATCCTATTAGAAGCATTATATGTTATATTTCATCAAATTCCCTCAAAAAGAAAACCCTAAGCTCCTACATCCAACTTCAAGAACCTTCAAAGTTCACCATTAATTCTGTAAATTTATTCAGGATTCCAAGTTCCTAGTTCAAGAACTCCAAGAACCATCATTCAAAGGCACGATTAACATCTCAAAAGTAAGAATCGATCTAAAGTTCATCATTCAAGTTATGTGGGGTTTTTCAACAAGAACTCTCTTTCGTTCTTATGCCCAAAAGTAATTTTCTTTACAAAGGCATGGTTTTTTATTTTTTTATGAATTTGAAGCACGAACCCATATCTTATGATGATTATTATGAAATCTTGATGTTTATGATTTTGAAAGATGAATTTACATGTGTGGAGATATAAAGCATGAATCTTGAATGATATTTATCATGATTTTGATATTTGGGTCGTGAATCCCCATTGGAAATTGTGTTTTTTTGAGAAAGTGTGTGTTATAAGCACGTTGATGTTGAATATTTGAGATATTTTAAATGATTTGACCTTTTGGTCTTAATGGAGTTGTTTTGAACTCTAGTGTGAAAGAAATTCACAACGTGGTTGATTTTGATAGATGGGAAGTATGATGACTCCCGATGTATATTTATATATTACTAAAATTGTTTTATTGTGGATTGTCTTTGAAATAATCTGACCTAAGTTCGGGAGAAATCTTTAGCACCGAGTAGGAGGTATAAAGCGACCTTACTTCTCTAGAACTACGTGCCCCCGAAGGAGTGAGCCTGAGGCTGATTTATATATTGATCACTGGTTTGTGTGGATTTGATATCGATAGTCCTACTCCGATGGCAAGGATAGGACGACTCTCCCCAACATGGGTTGTACGTTGGACTCCCTGTAGCTCACATGGTTTATGTCGGTTATAAGATCTCCAAGTGTGTGTGTTTCCTTGTGTCTATGGTGAATGGTGAAGTGATTTGAAAATGGAATTGTGAAAGTTATTCTTTCGAAAGATTTAAATGATATTTACATTATGAGAATTGATATTCTTGATAAACTGAAAGTGATTGACAAATTATATGATGACTCACATGTGTTATTGTACTTATTTCATCCTCTCATGATTATGATGATTTTCTTCGGGCTATGTGAGTCTTTCATACATCCTGCATATTTCTTATAAATATTTATGATGATGAAGTTTATACAACTGCATACACCCCCATATACTCGGTTCCTTTCCATAGTACTGACCCACATCTTCGGATGTGGGCTGCATTTTCTTGGAATGTAGGTTCAGGTGCTCAGTTCCAGATTCGACAGTGATTCTTCGGGCACGCTGTTCTACATCCTATGTTGTGGTGAGTCTTTATGTTCCGAGGATGTGATGTCTGATGTTGGTTTCACGGAATCGTTTATATTTAATAACTGAGTATGAGTTAGTTGGGGCATGTCTCAATGGCTCGCTGGTTTTATTGATTTTCTTAGAGGCTTGTCAGACTAGTATAGATGTTGGGAGTTGACTAATAAGTCGTATTTTGTTATCTTTCTGAAATTCTTTTATTCTTGAATGATGATTACTCTGTTGATATTTGAGGGTTATTTATGGAAACCCGGTTGATTTGTGTTGAACTGAATGAAAATGACTTAGCTTGGGGCTACTCGTAGCCTCAAGCACCGTGTGACGCTCCGGGACCTGTTTTTTGAAGCATTACAGTGAGCTAGCACAAGAAGTAAGACGAGTGCTTAAAGAATATCCAAAGCTTCGATTGACACAAGAAGAGAAAGTATCAGAGATTCGTCCAACTATTATGTATTTACGTTAGAGTTTGGTCATAAATTTTCAAATATTTTTGGCAACTTATTTTTGGTTGAAGTTTCACTATGTGATAGTATTTGAGAAACATATTTCATTTTTTAAAAGTTCCCCAAAAATGAAATTCGATCCAAATTCTTATATTCGGGAATTTGAATTATTTGTTAAATCATGACAAATTGTATGATTAAATAATTATTTATTAATTTTTCTTTTTAAAAACTATTTGAGAAATTTATGACCAAACGAGAGATAAGTGGGACAAGGGGAAATCTATTGAATTCTCATTTCATGGGATTATCTTGGTAAGTACAGTCTATTCTCTTTATTTCATGGGATTAATACAAAATATTCTTTAAAAATTAAGTAACTGTTTATCTATAATTTGAAACATAAAATCTCATATTAGATGAAATTTTTGGACAAGTCTGAGGGCTCATGTATACATGAAAATCTAAACACATTACACATAAAGTAATTCAGCTAATTGGTGGTTTGTCCCACATCGATAACAGTAGATGGAGAACAGGGAAACGAGCCCTATAATATGAAAAGCAGAGGGTGAGGCAAAGCTATCTTTGCGGTTGGTGCAATGACGCAGCTAGCGAGGTTCTAATCGAGGTGCGTCTATTGCCTATTTGAAATCTATTTCCAAACCCCCTCTTCGACTGGGTTCTGCCTAGGCCGTCGAGAATCTTAGTCTAAATCTTTCCTTGTTCCTTTGGTACTAAGTTTGCCTCTTGGAAATTAATTTCCTAACAAGAGATCCGACAGAGGCATATAACTCTGACTGTGTATTTGCTTTGGTTCTTGAAATGAAGTGGCAAATTACTCATCCTCTTGGAAATTAATTTCGTAAGACGAGATATGTGGATATGGCAAAGGCATTGCTGTTTTGATTAGTGGAGATCGAACATAGGGAAGCTTGGCACGGTGTGGTTTGTGCTTTTGTATTAGTAAGTTGGTTCCCTTCAATATGAGTTGCGCATTACAAATGTTAAGAACCACTAGTTTTTAACTCAATTATCATCAATTTTTGAATTAAAAAAAAACAAATTTTGGGGTTTGTTATCGATTGATACATGTTGCAATGTAGAACTTCATGGGAAGTGCATAGTACATTGAAGTCTGATGAAGTTATCACACAATCCTAGGTGACTCCTAGAAATAGCAGTAGTGGCTCGAGGAGTTAATGCCCGGACGTTCTACAACATAAGAATCTTCAAGCAGTTCTATGTGACCAAACTTGTCGAAATTTAAGCTTCAAGTGAGGCTCTGAGCTGCTTCTACAGTACATGGTTTCAGATTGCCCAGATCTCTATGCATAAAAAGCTCATATGCCAGGATAAACAGGCCAAGAAGGGGTATAGTTTTTCTACCCAAATCCAAGTTGAGATGACTGATTGTGTCGGCAAGTTGATTTGTGAGTGGATTAAATTTGCAATTGGAGAGTTATTCTCTTTTTGTTGTAAAGGGTTCATTGCATAGATTATGTTTATGCACTATTTTATCATTACCCGATATTGTCGAAATTCTCAGGCTAGTACTCAACTTCCATTTAATCGCCATAAAGGAAAGACCAAAAAGGTTTTGTCGAGGACATCAAATGATCATGGGATTTAGTTATAAAAATCACAAACTGAATTAGGGAAAAATTTTCTTCTGATGTCTTGATCCATGTGTACAAAGATGTGTATATATACAAGTATTTCTTGCAAAATAAGAAAATAATACTGTACACTTGTCTAATTCCTATTTGTCTAAATACATAGCTGTTATAACTAAACTATATTCTTTGTACAGAATTATCTAGAATATGAACAGCTGTCCTTGTATGCATCTGACGGTCCATATTTAGTCCATATGTTATATTTGTGTGCTTCTGATCTTGCCACATCTCTCAGCTGTCTTCAGACATAAGTCCATTGAGTTTCTCTTTTGTTCTTGACTTGCTGTTGACATCTTTCTTTCCTTTTTTCTTCTGTGTGTTATCATCTTCAATGGAAAATTGGTAAGAGGAATGAGAGTTAATTCTTCCAACACCCCCCCTCAAGTTGGAGGGGAGGAAAGAGACGCCTAACTTGGCAAGAATAGAATGATGAGAAGGACCAGATAAGGGTTAAGTGAACAGGTCAGCAAGTTGAGATTTTGAAGGGACAAATGAGAGGGAAATAAGCCCGAAAAGGAACTGTTGTCGAACAAAATGGCAATCGAGTTTCACGTGTTTTGTCTGTTCGTGGAACACGGGGTTCCGGGCGATATGAATAGCTGCTTGGCTATCGGAGAAAATGGGAACTGGTAGAGATGGTGGGATCGAGAGATCTGAAAGAAGACGAGTCAACCAAGTAATTTCTGCAACAAGACGCCTCATGGATCTATATTCCGCTTCGGCGGAAGACAAGGAAACAGAAGTTTGTTTCTTAACTTCCAAGAAATTGGGGATCCGCCAAGACTGATAAAGAAGCCACTGACGGAGCGATGAGAATCACGACAGGATGCCCAGTCGGCATCACAGAAGGCTAAGAGTTCAAAGGAAGGGGACGAAGAAAAGAATAGACCCTGATTTGGAGTGCCAGCAAGGTAGCAAAGAACTCTTAATGCAGCTGAAAAATGATCGCTGCTTGGTTGATTCATGTACTGACTGAGGGTCAAGACGGCAAAACAAAGATCTAGTCCAGTGTGAGTTAAATAGTTGAGGTTGCCAATCAATCGACGATAAATTATGGGATCAATGAGGAGAGAATCTGATTTGGCGACCAATTTTGAAGAAAGATCAAGAGGAGAAGAAACAATGGGCATATCAGTGCAGTTAAACTATGTAAGTAATTCCTGTGTAAATTTTTGTTGAGTAAGAATAATTCCATGCGTTTCGCGTAAAACCTCCATACCTAAGAAATAGTGAAGTTCCCCTAAGTCCTTGACTTTGAATTCTGAGTGTAGAAACTGTTTAAGACTTGAAATTTCAATAGGATCATTGCCTGTAATAAGAATGTCGTCCACATAAACAACGATAATAGTGACAAAGTTTCCATTTTTTTTGAAAAATAAGGAATAGTCGTTGAGAGATGAAGAAAATCCTTTGAAACTGAGTGCCCCGCAAGCCTTGCATACCATTGTCTAGAGGCTTGCTTGAGGCCGTACAAGGATTTCTTTAGTCGACAAACTTGTTAGGGTGAAGGAGTGACCCCTGCAAGAAACTTCATGTAAACCTCTTCCTGGAGGTCTCCATGGAGAAAAGCATTACTAACATCAAACTGAGATATGGATCATCCCTTCTTGACTGCTAGAGTAAGCAAACATCTGATGGTTGTCATTTTGACAACGGGAGAAAAAGTTTCTGTGTAATCAATACCTTCTCTTTGAGTATCTCCCCGAATAACTAATCTTGCCTTCAATCTTTCAATTGTACCATCAGCTTGCTGCTTAATTTTGTATACCCACTTACATGGTAGGGCTTTCATTCTTTTAGGCAAAAGAACAACTTCCCAAGTATTGTTGTAAAGTAAAGCTTGGATTTCAGAATCCATTGCATTTCTCCATCCTTGATGTTGAGATGCTTGAGAATAGCTAGTTGGCTCAACAAAGGTATCAAGAGTTGTGATAAGATATTGGTTTTGAGACAATAAAGCAGCAAAAGAAAATGTAGGAGGAGAAACTGGGAAATTAAAACAAGTAG